>NW_017308246.1:35943-41278 GCF_000935625.1 Nanorana parkeri | reverse complement strand
GCTCCACAATCCCCACCCGCGCTCCTCATCCCCACCCGCGCTCCTCATCCCCACCCGCGCTCCTCATCCCCACCCGCGCTCCTCACCCACACCCGCGCTCTTCACCCACATCCACGCTCTTCACCCACATCCGCGCTCTTCACCCACATCCGCGCTCTTCACCCACATCCGCGCTCTTCACCCACATCCGCGCTCTTCACCCACATCCGCGCTCTTCACCCACATCCGCGCTCTTCACCCACATCCGCGCTCTTCACCCACATCCGCGCTCTTCACCCACATCAGCTCTCTTCACCCACATCCGCACTCCTCATCCCCCATCCTCACTGCTCATCCCCATCACTGCTCCTCATCCCCATCCTTACTGCTCATCCCCATTCGCGCTCCACAATCCCCATCCGCGCTCTTCACCCACATCCGCGCTCCTCATCCCCATTCACAGTCCTCATCCACGCTCCTCATCCCCATCCAAGCTCCTCATCCCCATCCAAGCTCCTCATCCCCATCCGCGCTCTTCACCCACATCCGCGCTCTTCACCCACATCCGCGCTCTTCACCCACATCCGCGCTCTTCACCCACATCCGCGCTCTTCACCCACATCCGCTCTCTTCACCCACATCCGCGCTCCTCATCCCTATCCGCGCTCCTCATCCCCATCCGCACTGTTCATCCCCATCCGCACTCCCCAACCTCACTGCTCATCCCCATCCGCGCTCCTCATCCCCATCCTTACTGCTCATCCCCATTCGCGCTCCACAATCCCCATCCACGCTCCCCATCCACACTCATTCGCGCTCCTCGTCCCCATCCGCACTCCTCATCCCCATCCGCGCTCCTCATCCCCATCCGCGCTCCTCATCCCCATCCGCGCTCCTCATCCCCATCCGCGCTCCTCATCCCCATCCGCGCTCCTCATCCGCGCTCCTCATCCCCATCCTCACTGCTCAACCCGATCTGCGCTCCTCATCCCCATCACTGCTCCTCATCCCCATCCTTACTGCTCATCCCCATTCGCGCTCCGCAATCCCCATCCGCGCTTCTCATCCCCATCCGCGCTCCTCATCCTCATTCACGCTCCTCATCCCCACCAGCAGGAATGAGGAGCACGGATGGGGATGAGAAGCAGGGATGAGGAGGGACGATGGGGATGAGGAGCGCGGATTGGCATGAAGAGCAGGGATGAGGAGCATGGATGGGGATGATGTGACTGGAAATATCAGATCTCAGCAACACAGCACTGAGAGTGGTAACATGTGACGGGGAGACAAGTCAGAGATTTCCTGTACAGGGGGGGGGGAAACTGAACGATCAGAGCACACAATGTGAGAGGAGACATTTGTCTCTTTTTCATAGAACACCGGAGCTTGCAGAGAGGGGGTGGGGCTATGTAAATACTAAGCAGCTGTAAGGAAGGGGTGGGATTATGGTAATAGCTGAATGGTCAGGGGGAACTAAGATTTACGGGGAACAGGTTTTCATACAAGGTCCTAATTCTCCTTTAATGGAGTGTGCGTACAGTGGTGGATCCAGGGGGGGGGAAGGCAACAGAGCAATTGCCCCTCACAAGAAAATTGATGCACCCTCCACCGCTCTTCGGGCCGCCATCAGGGGGGTATGGCCGATACACATGTGAAGGGCCTGGGCAACTTACATGGGTATCGGTGGAGAAGGCCGGGCCCCAGCAGCGGCAGGTAAGAGGAGCTTGGAAGAGGTGCAGAGAAAGGGACCCTGACCAGCCCACCTGAGACCCTGCAGAGCCCACCATAGAGAGTCATAGAGACTCCAAAAAGGAAAAGCAAAGACATTTCTTTATTATGTCTTCAATTGAAGATCATCCAGAGCGAAACGATCCGGACCAATTCAAAAGAGTCGGCTCCTAAACAACAATATGCGTGAGTACTCCCATATGGAAAGCGTATATTATTTGTCTGGAGATCTCCCTGCGTGAGATAAAACACCAGGAGACATCTAACCACTATTATGCGGGACTTTATCCTGACCCAGGAAGCAAAATTCGGATGAGGATATCCCTGATCTAGTACATTCATATACTGTACTTCATCACCGCTGGCGGATACAAAAGTATTCACTTGTCACCAGCTGTATCGGTTATTGGAACATACAGAACTTTATACCCCGCAGTGGAAACAACTATTTGGAGCTATAACTTCTACCAATATATACTGCACATTCCCCCATAGGTGTGATCGCTATATTGTTTTTGAATGTTGTAAGCTTCAATTTGATTATCGAGAGTTCCACCAGTTTTTATACTTATTTCCATCAGCTTGTCCGTGAATGCATGCATGAAGTCAGTGAGTGAACGGTTGGATTAACCAATTTTAATCGGGTCTTTAGGTGGTGGTGTTGGTTTGTCATGATACCCTGTGTTGCAAACTTTATTGAATAAAATTTATATTTTTGTAATTTAGTTGACACTCCGACTCTCAATAACTGTCTTTGATTTGATCACCTCTAGATCATATCATTTTTTCTTGTACAGCCCCCTTGAGAGCCTGTACAGTACAGTTTTTTTTCTTAGATGTGCTAGTGAATAGATGAGGGCAGTTAGTGTTAGTGAATAGGGAGTGCAGTTAGTGTTAGTGACAGGGAGTGCAGTTAGTGTTAGTGAATGGGTAGTGCAGTTAGTGTTAGTGAATGGGTAGTGCAGTTATTGTTAGTGAATGTGTAGTGCAGTTAGTGTTAGTGAATGGGTAGTGCAGTTAGTGTTAGTGAATGGGTAGTGCAGTTAGTGTTAGTGAATGGGTAGTGCAGTTAGTGAATGGGTAGTGCAGTTAGTGAATGGGTAGTGCAGTTAGTGAATAGGTAGCGCAGTTAGTGAATAGGTAGTGGTGTTAGTGACAGGGAGTGCAGTTAGTGTTAGTGACAGTGCAGTTAGTGTTAGTGACAGGGAGTGCAGTTAGTGTTACTGAATAGTTAGTGCAGTTAGTGCTAGTGAATGGGTAGTGCAGTTAGTGCTAGTGAATGGGTAGTGCAGTTAATGTTAGTGAATGGGTAGTGCTGTTAATGTTAGTGACGTGGAGTGTTCAGGTATCGCCGCCGACGCCAGAGCGAAAGCCACTATAGCTTAATAGAGCACAAATAAAATGTATTGGGATGTTGGGGTGGCATTGTGGGGGGGGGGGCAGAAAATTTCACCTTCGCCTGTGTAGGAAAAAATCCTTGCACCGGCCCCGCTCCCTCTGAAAATGTTAGCTGCCTGGTTGTCATTAGCTTAAACTAGTAAAGTTAAAAACTCTTGATCTGCATACGTTTCCAAATCTATGACTAACAAAGTTCTAAAACCAATAAAACAGCATGATAGCAAAGCATCTAGCATTTAGGTATAGAGGTCAGAAATTATTGTCTTTATTGTTCTAATTCCCTGACATACAAATGACCACTAGAGGGAGCATTTACAAATGTGTACTTGAAAAACAATAAGAAAACAAACAAAAACAACGTTATGTCAAAGAATACTTTCAGGTAAATGTTAGAATAATAGCTAAAATGCACCAACTGAATATACAAACTAGTTACCTCAAAGAAAATCTGTGCTAAGAGAATTAGAAAGAGTTTATTGTTGAACTTCTAAAAATGCTAGATGTCTGTACTTGTGAAAATGCCCTGATACTATGCACAGGCAAAATTACCAGGGTCGCAGCAGTAGGGTTGCCACCCGTCCGGTTTTCACCCGGACAGTCCGGTTTTGGTGTGTTGTGTACGGGTGCCCCGCCAGTGGGCACCCGGACACATCACACTGCGTGGCCGTGCCGACACCAGCACTTTAAATTTTCTGACAGGTGCGGCTGCTGAGGTCCCTGTCAAGCCCGATCTGAGCAGCCGCACCGCCGGAACTTCCTCTTCCTCCCTTCTTCTTATCCCCCTTTAGAAAGCAGCTGCTGCTGCTGCTCTCCCTTGTCAGCTCTGACGCTGCCAGGGTAAGCAAGAAAAAACTTTTCTCCCTGTCCTCCGCACTGCCTCACCTTACTGACCTCCGCACTGCCTCACCTTACTGACCTCCGCACTGCCTCACCTTACTGACCTCCGCGTCACCTTACTGACCTCCGCGTCACCTTACTGACCTCCGCATCACCTTACTGGCCTCCGCACCCTGCGTCAGCTTACTGGCCTCCGCACCCTGCGTCACCTTACTGGCCTCCGCGCTCTGCGTCACCTTACTGACCTCTGCGCTCTGCGTCACCTGACTGGCCTCTGAGCCACCTGACTGGCCTCCGCTCTCTGCGTCACTTTACTGGCCTCCGCACTCTGTGTTACACCGCTGACCAATGCACGCTGTGTTATATCTGACCTCTGTCCCGATACTTAAAACTAATGCCGGCACTTACATCTTTCAAATTGACTCGGGTGTCTTAGGTCCGGCGTCGCAGGGTACCTCGCAGCAGCCATCTGGGGACCCAGGCGATGCCTGCTTACATCACTTCTGCCACCCGTTTGAAGACATCAGGGCGCCAACTCAGAACAGCACAGAGTATGTAGCTTCACATTATTTTGTATTGCTGGATAATGTATTGCTGGGATTTGCAGTTCTCTATAGATGGTCTCATTACTCCCTCCCCTAGCTGCCTCTCCTCACTCTCTCCTCTATTCTCCCCAAAAAATTTTTAGTGGCGCTAGAGTGTTCGGGTTTCACTTGAAGAAAAGGTGGCAACCCTATGCAGCAGTCACATTTGCGACCGAGCCCTAGTGTTTGGCCAGTTGGGGGGAGCCCAGAGAAAAAGAAGAGGGCACGCCACCAGCAGCTGCCTCATGCTGCCCGCAGTGTTTTTGACACTTGCGGACCACAGTTCAGACAGAGTGATGGTGAAGATGCTGTAGTGTGTGTGTGTGGGTGTGGGGGGGGGGGGGGCCAGTCAGGGAACTCCATTTACATGCACTATTTTTTCCGAGTGCACCGGTACTGCAGACATTGATTTGCCATGCATTCCAGTGCAGGCGATCGCACTGCGGTTGGGAGGCGTGCCTGCGGTGCCATTGACTTGAATGCACCACCACGTCCCCGCCCATTCCAGAACGCAGCGAGCCAGCTGGGATGCGATCCAGTGTGTTCCAGCACCAAATCGGGCCGGAATGCACTGGAGCTGGTGTGAACTAGCCCTGAATGTTTTAACATACATACCAGGAAAGTCAGGAAATCACCAGCACTCAGTAGTAAAGATAAATATGTCCCTTTTATTGGACAGAAAGCGTCACAGACATCCAAATAAACCTAAAACATACATACTTTTTTTTATTAAATAAACAGTATCAAAATCATGTTTGTTTGGTTTTTTTTTGGGGGGGGGGGGGGGGGGGTCTTTGTGTTTTTTTTGC
>NW_017308246.1:19382-35923 GCF_000935625.1 Nanorana parkeri | reverse complement strand
TGTGGTGTGTGACTCCTTAATGGTTTCTTGCACCGGGACCCTGAGGTTTCTAGTTACGCCTCTGTCTGATACTAATCAAATATGTGGTTAGTAAAGTCAGAGTGAAGTCAAAACTACTTATCTGCATACTTTCTTGAAGTTACTGTCAGCTGAGATCCGCATCACAACCAGGCAATCAACATTTTCAGAAGGAAAGAACAATGATGGCAGTTTCCATCTCTCTCTTACCACAGGTTTCCTTTCAAAATATCAGCCAGAGGCTGATAGGCCAATTAGCTAGGATTGTATTATTAGTGTGTCCCTTGTGTCCCTCAGGCAATGAGAAAGCCAGCTAGTGTGCTGGGCCACCAATAGTCAAAAATAGTTGTAGACAGGAGAACCACGCCTTTTAAGTTAATATAAAAATCAGAGAAAAATATTAATTAGCTGTAGGATCAAGACTGGACGCTTCCACTGCCTCCAAAACATAGTTTAACAATAATATTAAGCCTAGCACTCACAAGTATACATATATCCAAATAAAATCTAATATAATGCACTATAATATAATGCACTATATGTCTCCTCAGTGCTCCAAGACATGCAATACCCAGATCCAAATTGCAGATTACAGCCAAACTTCTGTACTCCTTAGCTCTGCCTTTTCAGCTAATTTTGTCCCACTTGCAGACCAGCCAACCAAGGCATACCAAGGATGGAGAATGATGGCAGCAGGTATGGAACAGCGTGTCAGTATTCAGAGCTCTTGTTAAGGCCATATATGGTCACATTTAGCCTCCCATTGGATGGAAGAAGATGTGTTTTTTTTAATCAGTATGCAGATAACAAGAGCTCTGAATGGGGGCAGACAAACCAGATTTACACTAACAATGTCATGTACATAGGAAACAGCAAGGTGGCAAGATCTGTATCTTCTGGTAAGAGGGTTATGTGTTTGCTCAGCATGAAAGGTGTGGACAAATGAAGGGGGTTATGCCAGGGCTTCAGGTGGTGGGAAGTTGTGGGAAGTATTTGATGTGGCTGGAATGGGAAACACTTTTTGGAAGTAAAAAAAGGGGCAGGACACTATGGGAACAGCAATTAATCAGTATGCAGATAACAAGAGCTCTGAATGGGGGCAGACAAACCAGATTTACACTAACAATGTCATGTACATAGGTTAGTCTGTGGGAGAAAAAAAAGGCGAACACAAGTTTTTTCTAATAAATGGCAATTGTTTATAATGCACAATGCTTTAGCAAACTAAATGTTAGGGTTTACAGATGTAATGTGAACCTTAAATTTACGTGTGGGATTTATGTTATTTACCTAATGGCACTGAACCACGTACTAAATAAGATACAATACTGACTAATATATTCGCATTACTGCAGAGTTTACTGACCTTTGAAGTAGGGCCATATTTATAAAGCACTAGAGGTAAATGAATCACTGCCACATAAAACACATGCACCAGTAGGATTGAATTGCAGTGAATGCTTGTTGAATAAGAGGTTCACTGCTTTATAAAATATACTTTATAATTGTCATACATGCACCTGAGACTGTGCTCTTACCGATGACCGTGTCCTTGGTTCTCTTTGCAAAGATAGTTGGTATATCTCTTCCTCTGATCGATATTGGTCCAGGGATACCTAAAGCATGGAAATGACAGAAAAACAGAATTAAAAAATGAAATGTGTTATTAATCATTCAAACCTTTGTTTGATGTATACAAATGAAAAGTATTAGTGAATTTCACTTATGTTCAATCAAAAGAAAAAAAAATCAGTCAAATATGATCGTGTCATATGTTTCAGCTGTTGCCAAAGAGCATTTGCCAAAGAAAAATAACAAAACAGCAGGCCTGATTAATGTGCCAGCATGGTAAGAACCAATACATTCAAAATACTTTTTTCCTCTTTTTAATTTGAGCTTCCGTGGCAAGAACAATCTGCCACAACTTTAAACTTGTCTATTAAAGAATGTTTAATTTAAAGATCAAAAACTGTTGAAAAAAGCAGTGGTCCTTCTTATTTAGATATTTAAAAAAGAAAAATCCTACCTCCATTACGTTTATAAGGATTACATTAATTGTATTTAAAGCAATTGTGATACTTTCCATACAATCTGCCCCAATGTGTTTAATTATGTTGTTTTCTAACTTGCAGTGCTGATTTATTACAACTATTAAGGAGGTAAAATAGTTGCTAGCTCCTGTGTGAATGAGATGTATTGACTTACCTGCGATAGGTAATGTGGCTCCAACTATGTTCAGTCTTTGTGTCTATCAGTTTTATCTTTCCCACAATAACGATTAGTGCCCAGAGTTGTGACTAGTATCTAGGTTAATTTTCCACAATGCAAACCCTGGAAATAGAATGTTGCGTGTCTTATGAATGTAACACATCAGATAGACATGTAAAGTTCAAGGGCCCACATTTTGGCACATCAGAACACTTGGCACCACTTCATTATTTTGGAGCGTGAACTGATACACGTGGAGATTGAATTAACATATTTGCAGCCACACTATTTCAGGTGGGACTGAGCTAATGCATACCGGTATTTCCCAATATTCATTTTCATACAAGAGCCAATACATCTCACTAAGTCCTTGTTTACACCTAGGCGTTTTGTAGCTTAAAGGGCTAATCAATACAACGCTTAACTACTTGAAGACCAGGTGTTTACACCCCCTTCCTGGCCAGGCCATTTTTCAGTGTTCAGCGCTGCAGTAATTTGACTGACGTTTTTTCCATCATGCAACGCTGTACTGAAATTAACTTTATACCATTTTTGGGGGGCAGATAGAGCTTTCGTTTGGTGGTATTTAATCACCACTGGGATTTCAATTTTTTATTATATTAAGGAAAAATTACTGAAAATGTTTACATGTTATAATACAATTATTATTACCCATTTTTTGGGTAAAATATAAAAGTTGGGGTCACGTCGGGTAAATAGATACCAAACATGTCAAGCTTTAAAGTTGCGCGCACCCATGCGGCCCGATATTAATGCGCCGGCCCGAAAGTGAAGAAATAGTCCCCTCTCTCCCCGGGCCATACCACTTTATCGGAGAGCCCGGGGGAGGCCGGGAGAGAGGGGACAGTTTGACATTATGAGGTTCCCGCAGGCTGAACCACAAATTCCCCCTCTAATTCTCTCTAATGCAGATGGGCCGGTCCACTTTTGGGTCGCGACCCACGAGTTGAGAACCACTGCCATAGGCGATGCTTTAAAAGCTTTTAAAGCACTGTTTTCGCATGTATACGCACCCGACGCATGTTTGCACGTGTGTATGTATGGTTGGGGAAATTTTTTTGGGACATCCTAAAACATTTAATGTGAAAATGGCTTAATGTAGCTTAATGTACCATAATTGCCTTGAAACGTTGCCCAACCCAAGTGTTCAGCTTACCAAACCTATCCTGGAAGTTTCATGGATTTTGGTTACCCACAGGGCAAATGTGTGACATTAAGCTTGTTTTTTGGGGAGCTTAATGTGGCTTAACGTACAAAATACAACTTAGATGTTAACCAATTTCCCCCAAACTTACCATACTACAGGATTATATCTATGCCAGCATATTCTGAAGATTTTGGGTAATTTGATAAAACATACCAAAAGTTAATCACATTAAACTATTTTATCACAATCCTAAAAACATTTAATGTGAACAGCTTAATGTAAAAAGAGCTCAATGTGTCAAAAAGTATCTAAACCTACATCAATTGCCTTGAAACTTTGCACAACCCAAGTGCCCAGCTTCCCAAACCTATCCTGGAAGTTTTTGAAGATTTGGGGTCGTTTGATAAAACATACCAAAAGTTATACACATTAAACTATTTTATTACATTCCTGGAAAACATTTAGCTTAATGTAAGAAGAGCTTAATGTACCATAATGTGCCTAAACCTCAATTAAATGCCTTGAAACTTTGCAAAACCTAGGTTACCATCTTCCCAAACCTATCCTGGAAGTTTCATGGATTTTGGTTACCCACAGGGCAAATGAGTGACATTAAGCTTGTTTTTTGGGAGCTTAATGTGGCTTAACGTACAAAAAACTACTTAGATGTTAACCAATTTCTCCCAAACTTCCCGTATCACACGACTCTATCTATGCCAACATATTCTGAAGATTTGTGGTCATTTGATAAAACATACCAAAAGTTATTCACATTAAACTATTTTATTACATTCCTGGAAAACATTTAGCTTAATGTAAGAAGAGCTTAATGTACCATATTGTGCCTAAACCTCAATAAAATGCCTTGAAACTTTGCACAACCCAAGTTCTCCGCTTCCCAACCCTATCCTGGAAGTTTCATGGATTTTGGTTACCCACAAGGCAAATGAGTGACATTAAGCTTGTTTTTTGGGACACGTAAAGGACATTTCCACCTTTTGTAAGTGATTTGAGTTTTTGATGGCAATGGGGAGGTGCAGGGGGATGTACATGTGTGTGCGCGGGGGGGAGGTGCAGGGGGGATGTACATGTGTGTGCATTCTTAGGAGTCACAGAGCTGTATTTCATACTTTATTTTATAAATTCTGTGTGGTGACACAGGTTTATACATGTGTGATGACACCAAACAATTTCCAGTGACCCCGCACATCCCCCGTGATGCCGCACATCCCCGGTGACACTGCACAGTGGGGGATCTATCGAAACTGGAGCGGGCAAAAACTGGAGCAGCTGTGCATGGGTTTGGGAAGCTGAGATCTTAGGTTGTGCAAAGTTTCAAGTCATTTGATTGAGGTTTAGGCACATGATGGTACATTTAAGCTCTTCTTACATTAAGCTAAATGTTTTCCAGGAATGTAATAAAATACTTTAATGTGAATAACTTTTGGTATGTTTTATCAAACGACCCCAAATCTTCAGAATATTTTGGCATAGAGTCGAGTGGTATTGGAAGTTTGGAGGAAATTGGTTAACATCTAAGTTGTTTTTTGTACGTTAAGCCACATTAAGCTCCCCAAAAAAGCAGCTTAATGTCACTCATTTGCCCTGTGGGTAACCAAAATCCATTAAACTTCTGGGATAGGTTTGGGAAGCTAAGCACTTGGGTTGTGTAAAGTTGCAAGGCATTTGATTGAGGTTTAGATACTTTTTTTTACACATTAAGCTCTTTTTACATTAAGCTGTTCACATTAAATGTTTTAGGATTGTAATAAAATAGTTTAATGTGAATAACTTTTGGTATGTTTTATCAAATTACCCCAAATCTTCAGAATATGCTGGCATAGATAGAGTCTTGTAGTATGGTAAGTTTGGGGGAAATTGGTTTACATTAAGCCACATTAAGCTCCCAAAAAAACAAGCTTAATGTCACTCATTTGCTTGTGGGTAACCAAAATCCATGAAACTTTCAGGATAGGTTTGGGAAGCTGAGCACTTGGGATGTGCAATGTGCAATTGATTTATTTTTAGCACATTATGGTACATTAACCCCTTCATGACTGAGCTTGTTTTTAGTTTCTGTTCGTAAATGACTGACACACTTTTGACATTTTTGCTGTGTGATTCTTCCACGTCGGTAATATACTTTCTTACAAATTGCACCCACACATATTATATATTGTTTTTTAGAGGACAGATAGGGCTACATATTTGTATCACATATGTGTGTCTAACGCCTCACTTAGGACAAATAAAATATAAAAAAAGAGAAAAAAAACGTTAAAAAAACAGTTTTGATTTGTAGTATTTTTTTACAACACCAGCACAGCTAAAAAAATGCAATAAATACATTCATTTATTTGTCCCTTATTTTATTTTTTTTACACATTTTTTTTTCACTTTTTTTTAAACTTAAAAATTGTATTTTATTTATTTAATTATATCAAGCAGTCATTGTAAATTAATCTCACTGTTACTGCTTGATAAATTAAAAAATTTTTGGTTATTATCAGGCTGCTTCAAACTTCAGAACAGCCGATAATAAGTTAGTGACACTGATCCTGCAGCAGTTCAGGATTCAGCTGTTACTAAAGGTTTTCTGATTGTTGCAACAACGATCAGCAAACTGAAACATTCTTCTTCCAGGAATAGATACATTATAGGAATAGACACATTATGTATCTATTCATGAAAGAAAAAAAGAAAAAAAAGCCAGTATAGCTTGAGAGAGATATCTCTCTCGATCTATACGAGCTGTCAGAATGCCGGCAAAAGCCGGCATGTGTGTCCCTCTGCTTTGACTCTCAGACACCCGATATTAAGGTATCGGGTGTCTGAAAAAGGTTAACCCTTTCATTAATGAATGCCTCTGTAGTAAGGGCAGCCATTAATGAATGTTAAAAGCTGATTCTCAGCGTTTAACAGCCCTCTAAAGAAGCAAATAACTCGTCACGTACAGTGTACGTGACAAGTCATTTGGTCCCTTTGTGGCTGGACGTACAGTGTAGTCTCCCGTCACGAAGGGGTTAAGCTACATTAAGCCATTTTCACATTAAATGTTTTAGGGTGTCCCATTTTTTTGTGTTTTCTTAATTCTTTTTCATGTGTGACTTTAAATTTTTTTTTTTTGCAACTTTTTTTCCCCACTTATTTTATTGTTATCACATAGGGGGCTAAGAAACCCCCCTATGTGATAGCAAAGAGATGTGACAGGTCTTCTTTATGGAGACATCAGGTTCTCCAAGACCCCTAATGTCACCTAGGGACCCCTAAGAGATCTGCTTCATCAGCTTCTCTCCAGCGTTTGAAGCTGGAGAGTGAGACAAGAATGCAGACATGATGTAATATACATCACTTATGCATTCTGACACCGTGTACTGATCTCCCTCTGATCCCCTTTTACAGAGCCACCATGCTGGTCCTGGGCTCGCACCGGGCACATAGGTGCCCTGGACCAGCGGGAGGGGGGGCCGCGCGCACTGAGCCAGTGGATCGCTTGCATGTAAACCTGGCATCGCTGCCTGTTTTTACATTTGGGCAGGTTCCTGCGAGAGTGGCTGATGGGACGTTTAAATACACCCCCTCAGATCTAGGAAGCTCCCGGTCAGCCGTATTTTTACAATGGCCGGCTGGGAGGCAGTTAAACAGAGGATTTCCATTGTTTTCAATGGCCCCCTGTTCGCATTTGAGCACCCTGTTACCTGCCGCAAAACGCCTGTCCCTGGAAAAAGTAAATGAGCTACTCTTTTCTGCAGTTTTGGCCCTATAGACTTCAATGGGAACACCTGTAAACATGCAACACAATGCGTGCCCACCCCAAGGACCCTCAATATAAGAGCAGGGGAAGAAGGAACAAAGCCTGGGAAGACGATGGAGCAAAGCTGTGGCTTGATTGGGAAAACTACTTTTCCTCCCAGAAAAACAGCAAAGGTAAACATGTGCATGTGATATAGTGTTTAGGTTTTAATGCTTTCCTGCTATGATTTAGCTGCTACAAGTTTTGGGGAAGATTGCAGCAGTATGTTTTTGTAGATGTGTGCATAGTGTGAAGTAGCTTATAAAGTATTGTCAGTAGGAATCGACATATGCTGAGCTTGCTAAACAGACCTTTGAAACTTTATAAAGAAATGATTCCCCTTAGCACTGAGGAAATCCCTAAGTGGAGCTGATCGATTAAAGATATCGTAACATTTGGTTGTCTAGATATGGTACTTTGGCCTCTTCGATAAACACCTTAGGGATGCTAACTTATTTTGTTCGACATTAAAGCTATTTGTAAACAGCATGGCAACCAACTTACAATTGTAGCAGACAAAATGACTGTATCTCATGCCTTATACCTGCAACTGTATTGTGTGAGTTTTATTTTTATGTCAAAAATAATAAAAATCATTGAAACAAAAAAAAGATATCGTAACAGGTAAATTCTTTACAAAAGTATTTAATGAAGTAGAAAAATATAAACACTTAAATCACACAACACGAACAGTTGAAACTTTAAAAGATCATGAAGACTAGCCTGCAACAGCTACATGTGCGTGCATAAATCGTGATAGGATTTATAGTTACCCTGCATTTGCCATCTTGTAGCCCATGCCTCAATTTTGCTTAGGTCCTGTTGTAGTGCAAATATCTCCTGTTAGGAATTTACTGCTCTGCAGAGTTTAGTATCATCAGCAAAAAAACAAAATTTAGCTATTTAGTCCAATCTCTATGTCGTGGATGAATAAGATGAACAGGATCAGTACCAGGACTGAACCCTGGGGCACCCCACTCTCAACCTTTGCCCAATTAGAGAATTACCCATTTATCACTACCCTCTGGGTCCATTCTTGCAGCCAGTTTTCTACCCATCTACATACAATTTAGTCTAGACCTATAGACCTTAGTTTATGGATTAAACGTTTGTGGGGTACGGTGTTGAATGTTTTAGCAAAGTCCAGATACACAACGAATGCCTCCATGAGCTTTTTTTCAGCAACAACTATACTTTAATTTTGTGGGATGTGGCTTGGATAAAAACAATTATTTTGTCAAGTTTTTGAACCTGGTCATGAATGGCCAATGCTTGTAGATTCTTTTAAAGTTTTTAACTTTTTCAGGTGCGTGGCCGGTTGCCGAAGAAGATGGCTGCTCATTGACACAGCTCTGCTCCTGAGCCCGATCAGCAACGCTTCTACAGCAATGAAACGGTGACTCCGGCACCGTAATATCTCGGGCTAACTCTGCACACTGCCTCTGATGACGAAGAGGGGGAAATAACGCGGTGAGCCGCAAAAACTTACGGATTTCTTCCCGACGACATGTTCGGAAGGGATCCGAGATGGCGGAGACACAGGAAGCCCTGACATTTCTGGAGACTGCTCCACAATGTCTGCAGCCGTACCGTGGGATCACCCACATGCAGAGGAATTGTGCTCGCACCAGGAACACGGTGAGTCATCTTCACCTGACTCACCCACAACCCGTAGCCCTGCAAAGAGTAAAAGGTCTAGGGGAGATGCGGATAGCAGGCCAGAGGTAAATGAAGGTGGCACCCCCGCCCTTTCAGCCATCATACCGCTATCTCCTCAACCTGTCTCAGCAGTGGACATGAAAGATAGGCTTTCATCACTACGCTGTGCAATCCAACAAGATATGACAAGCATGTTTTCTAAACTGCAGCATTCAATTCAAGGGCCCTCTAATAGAGTATCTCATATGGAAGACAGAATGTGTAAACTCTCTATCTGGCACAATGATTTAAATGATAACCATCAAGAGCATGCAAATGACCTGCAATGGATCAAGCTCAAGATAGCTGACTTAGAGGATCGATCGAGGAGAAACATAAAATTTTACAGGGATCCCTGAATCAGTGTCACCTCAGCAGATGAGGTCATGAGCAGATTGCATAAATTAATGGCAGAACTTGTGCCTCCAACTGTCTCCCCAAGAGCTCGTCATTGATAGGACACACAGGATTGCTAAACCTTCGGGGTTGCCTGACACTGTTCCCAGAGATATCTTGGCAAGAATCAATTTTTTGAATGCTAAGGAAAAGCTATGCAAGCACCACGGAATAATGCTAAGCTGTCCCCACAATTCTCAGTCATTACTCTCTACGCTGAGCTCTCTCAACACACCATACTGAATAGGAAGAACTTGGCACCAATCACTTCTGCCCTCAAGAAGCACAACATCCCTTAAAAGTGGGGTTACCCGACTAAACTCTTACTTTCTTTTCAAGGCAAGTGGCACTCTATTTCCTCACCTTCTTCAGCAGTGGGGACTTTCTACCCGTGCTACTTCTGGAACTTGGATTTTTTAACATATGTACTTAATTTAATGCAAATCCCTCTTATATAAGCCTTGTGGGCGTTCCACAGTGTATACCTGTCAGTGTCAGGAGTGTGATTGATATCAAAGAACAGTTTTTGTTCCTTTCGCAATTTGCGAAGCATAGGTCAGATTAGCTAGAAGGAGGGTGTTGAGCCTCCAGAGTCTTGAGCCCGCAGTAGTGGTGCGATCCAGGACACTGACAGAGATAGGGGTGTGGTCAGACCAGGTGATCAAGCCTGTATCCGAGGATGTAACCAAAGGTAGGGAGAAAGCGTTAGTAAAGAACAAATCTATATGTGAGTAGGAGTGATGCACATGGGGAAAGAACGTGTAATCACATTCGTCGCCATGTTGGCACCTCCAAATGTCGGACAGACCCTTTTGAAAGAAAAAAATCACCAATGTTAGTATGAGAAGATTTACCTGTGGTAGAGGAGTCCAAGATGTTGTCGTGAACTGCATTAAAAGTCACCTCCTATTAGGAGTGTACCCGATTTATGTGAGTCAACAAGTTTAAGTAATTTTTTCAGAAATTTGAGCTGTCCGACATTTGGGGCATACAGGTTAACTATGGTAAACAACTGTGCATCACATTTCAAGATAAGAAAGTGCCCATTAGGGTCAACAATACAATCATTCAGGCAAAAAGCTACTAAGGAGTGCACAGCAATAAGTAATCCGGCTTTTTTCTTCGCACTGGCAAGAAAGATGTGTCTAAAATCTTTGTATTTGAAGTTAGGATTCTTAGATTTGGCAAAATGGGTTTCTTGTACTAGTAAGACTTCACTACAGAGTTTCCTAGCTTCCTGCAGTAAGTTATATCTCTTCTGGAGACTGTTTAGACCCTTGGCGTTGATGGATGTAAACTTAACCGACATCAATACTTAGGAAAATGCTCAATGGGGTAGGAGTGGATCTAAGATGAGAAGATGGAAGTGGCCCACTGTGCTGGATCAGGTGCAACAGAAGGAGCATGGGAAAGGGCGCATATGTAGCATGAAGATGGACGAGAATCATCGTGTGTGACCAGTTTTGAAAAAAATAAGCAAAATACAGAGAACAACAAAATAAAACATACATAATGAAAACCGGTCGGCAAAAAAGGCCGACAATCATGGGTAGCATTAGCTACTAAAGAGGATGAGGGAAATAGGTTTGCTGTTATATATACCAGCCACCCGGACCAGTATCTCGCTTTCTAGATGACTTCTCTGCCTGGCTACCCTACTTTCTCTCCTCAGAAATACCCACTATTTGGCATTCTTGGTGACTTTAACATTGCTACTAACATTAACTCCCCAGCTCCCACTCAATTTCTTAACCTAACCTCTGCTTTCCAGCTCCCTTGTCCACTCCTCCCATACTCGCCTCCAGGACTTCTCTAGATTCTCTCCCATCCTCTGGAACTCCTTACCCCAACCTGTCCGTCTATCTCCCACCTTGACTGCCTTTAGGCGTTCCCTAAAGACTCATCTCTTCAGGGAAGCCTATACCACCTCAACCTAACCCCTGAACCTTCACATTCTCACATAATTCATTCCCACAGCTACCTCATGTATCATTTCCCCCTCCACTTTTAGATTGTAAGCCCTCAGGGGCAGGGCCCTACTTACCATCTTGTCTTGAATTGTATTGTAACTGTAATGTCTTCCTTATATTGTAAAGCGCTGCGCAAACTGTTGGGGACTATGTAATAATAATAATAGGTGATGCCCAAAAAAAAATAAGTCAACAGAAGAACTTACTGTGAGCATGATGCAAGGATGGAGGTACCAGGAGCCCTATAAAGAAAGGAATATGGTAAAAGACCCTCTCTGGAGGGTGTAGATGAGTCCTTCAGGTCCAGTCCCGAGGGATCTTTCTGGTTTCGGCCGGATTCTGGGCCATCTCAGGCGGAAGAGGGATGTTCCAATCGGAGAGAAGCTTTTAGCCTGCTTCCAGGGAGGATATCGGGAAGATCTTTCCATTATGTGTGATCAGGAGCTGGGTGGGGAAACCCCATTTGTAGATGATACGATGTTGACGCAAAGTTGTCGTCAGGGAAGTCAGCTTTCAATGATTCATAAGAGTAAGTTGAGAAAGATCTGCAAAAAGCGTAACCCCTTGAAGTTGTGGGGAGATAGTTAGGCGATTTTGCCACAGCCATGGCTTTCTCCTTTATATGGTTGAAGTGTATTTGAGCTAATACGTCCCTGGGCACGTTATCAGGCAGGAAGGACAGTTTGACTATTCTGTGAGCACGGTCAATAAGGAGGTCAGTAACATTAGCATCAGGAAGGAACTCTTTGAGGATCTGAATGATACAACTCGGCAGTTGCTGCGGGGTGACCGTTTCAGGTATCCCCCTAAACTTGATGTTCTTACGGCGTGACCAATCTTCTAGGTCCGCACACTTTAATTTAAGCCATTGTATATCAGGGGCCTGAGAATCATGGTGATCCACTAAGACGTTATGACTGTGAGATAAGTCGCCTAATCTAGTTTCAACATGAGAGACTCTTGTAGAGAGCTGTTGCATAGAGAGAGATAGCTTGTCAAACATAGAGGAGATATCCTTCTCCAGAGTGGAGCGCAGGGAGAGAAGCATTTCATATCTGCTGAGGATGCTGGATCAGCAGTGAAGGGATATACCTCAAGGGACATGGAGAGTGCATGGGGTGATGAAGCGGGCAGTGAGGAGTGTGGAGAGGAAGATTATATCCTTTAGGACGCTTAGTTTTAGCTGGGCTGCGTGTGGTGGGAGAGTCTGGGGGAGATGACTCACCCTGCTGTGCCTGTGATGAATTTGAGGCTGATGGATTACAGTCTGCGATCAAGCCGTCAGATAAGGGAGACCTCGATCGGGCAGGCGGAGACCGCATGTAGCCGGCACCATCTTTGTTTCCCCTTGCCTCAGCGGCCGGGAAGGTGTCTGACAACTTTTGGGGCTTCTGATGTTTTTTCCCCTGTTTTGACATGATGACAGCTGTCACGGAGTGGGGAGAGAGGAACCGGACCTGCTATCAGGTGAGAGAGGCTGTATGCTGCAGTGCAATTTGTTGCTGACAGAGCTACCGAGCACGGAGCTCACTCACATTGTGGCCATTACGATCGGCGGCCGGACACACTACAGGTGCTACTTCTGAACGCCAAGGTTCGTCTTCCAGGAAGGATCGCAAAGAAATGACATGAAGCCAACTCATCAGATAAGTGCTTTCTTTCATAAGGGCCAGAAATAAGGGCTTATTAACAGTCCTGATATTCTTTTATTCACTGTGGTTTCGGACGCTGTCGGGTTTTTTTTTTTCCTTCCCCGATGTCTGTAGCAGAGGCTGAACATGTTTATCAGGGTTATTACCTGAAGTGTTTTTATACTTTGTGTTTATATTCTGGATTCCATCATTCTTTTACTTCATCCTGCACACACAGTCTCACAAGCTTGATGTTAGCTGCTAAAGAATTGGCATTCATTCAGATCCATTCCTACTAAGGTGATATCCATCAATGCCAAAGGACTGAACAGCCCTTTTAAGAGGTCAGCCTTAATGAAAGAGGCGAAATCACAGACAGCAGACATTTATGTTCATTATAGTTAATCTTAATATGTAATAAAGAATTTGTGTAATAAAATATGGATACTGCATACAACATATTATTGCAATAAATTATGCAGGGCCCTGCATTTGGTATTAGTTTTAAGTGAATATATATCTGCTGCACTATGTAATATAATAACAATATGTTTATACTTTTCTCACTTATGAGGGATTGACGTTGCAATGCTGAGCTGGAAAGGGGAGTTCAGTGGCATTTGCAGAGGACTGTTCGATGAAGAAAAATACAGCTGAATTGTGAATTGAGATTTTCCAGGGACTACCTGCTGCTAAGCCAAGAATCATGGTACGTGGACATTTCTAGAGACAGTGGGGTGTTGAGCTGAGTATGGGAACAATGTTTTTTGTATGAACACTGCTTAGTAGGAGATGGAATGGAGTTCCAGGTATAATGTGCTCTAGAGTCAGACATGTTGCAGATAAGATGTAGGCAAGTTTCCAGTAACATGTCATGCTCAATGTGTATTTTTTAACAGATATACAAAACCTATCATTCCTTCATACCTTTAAATTGTCCCTCTTTACTAACAATAATATATAACAAGTCATCCCTATAGATTTTACTCCCCAAAAACCTAAGACACCTATTATGTAAGAAATATAGGGATTGACATTTGTTAACCAGTAGGTTCTTGGTTGTTTCTTGCTTCTGTAATTCTGTGTCACACAATTACAGAAGCAAGCAAGTGAAGTCAGAGACCCAAAAGACATCGAAGACAGATAAGGTTAGAAGAAGATCAGCATAACAGCCAGACAGTTCTTTTCAGAGGAAGTGCAGCAAAGACAGTCAGGTCTCATAATTAGGTCTTCCCACCACTAGCAGTTTGATATATATTTAAAATAAACTGAAAAAGGGTATATGTGGGGACCACTTTTTAATTTATTTAGTTTAATTTCAAGAATAAAAGTTTTGTGGAATAAAGCCATTTTCATCAATAGGATGCTAGTGCATAACTTACACTTGTTTCTGCTTATTTTTTTGTTTCATACACCACAGATCTTTTCAAGGTGCAAAATATTTTTCTACACAATAATCTTATATTTTACTGCTGTCCGTTTTCATTTCACTATTGCATTTATCTCACCGTTAACAAGTTTAGTAAGTCAGGGTTGGCTTTCACTGAAGGTTCAAGTCTCTGGGCTTCTGTCAGTTCATGAACAACTTTATAGACCTGGCGCATCTTGGAGATATTTATGACACCTCTGGCTTTATCAGACCAGTCAGACAGGGCCACATGCAGAGCCATGAGGTCTTTTAGGTGGACTCCCAGGGCTGGAAACCGGAAGCCTTCACAAAATGCAAACCTGCGCCTGTATCTTGCGTAGTTATCCGAAGATGTAAGGAGCTCCAAAAGTGAATCATAGACCTTCAGGGACATTGTAAATTGAAGAATAAATATTATTGTTTAATTAAGGATGATTAATTACATTCATACTATTGTAAATCTATTTGCTTAGTTTAATGCAAGTACCCTGTACTAAAAACTATTGTTACTTATAGTAGCTTACCTGATATTTCCATATACTCAAATGACAACTTCTACCAAAAAATTTTGTAAATGCACATCATATTCTTCTGTGGTTACCCTGCTACATGCCGCCAGGAAACCACCTTCTGTCTTTTGAATAGGTATAAATATGTATGAATATTAAAGGGTGTCATTCATTTTTTTTTTTTTTTTTAACGTTTTATTGCATCCTCCAAAGGCCAGCCATCAGTACAATTCCATAAGAAATGATTAACATAATATTTGTCTTTGAAACAATGGGTAAGCTGAGAGCATTTTAGCTATTTTGGTTCACCATCTATTATAATTAGTAAACTACTGCATCCTCTTATTTATTTGCTGTCCCTTAGACCTGCAACACATGTCATCTTTTTACCTTACACAAGATAACAAAATCAGTGTGGCAACAGGGCAAAACCATCTTGGGCTTGAACAATTCTACACCTTATTAGAAAAATCCACTGTTGCCTAAGCTGGTAAAAGTCCTGCTTCAAAAGCTTTGTACGGGGGGGCGTGGCCAAGGCATGGATCTGTGAGGACGTGCTGCGTGTGAGCTCCATACCTCGGCGGCCGATTTTACAGACTAGCGTGTCAGCATAGTGCCCTTTTCAGGGCTATGTCGACGAAAAAGAAGAAGAGAGGGAAGGGGACCCCAAAAACCGGGCCGAAACAAGATTTCCACCGGTTCTTTACTCGGCAAGACCCGAGGCCGAGTGCCGGCGGATCCAAGATGGCGCCCGCATGTGTCTCTCCGGCCCGCAGCGGCAGCCCTGCGATGTCCCCGTCTCAGGATGCCACGACGCCGCCTCCTCTGCGGATGAACGGGCACGTGAGTCACCGCCATGCAGCCCTATGCTGACGAGGCCGGACGTCTCGCAGGGCTCCCATCACCCGCCCGCGCTGGCGGCCCACTCCCCGGTGTCGGGACAAGAGCTCAGGGGCATATTCGAGACGCTCAGAGCAGACCTGGCCATGATGGTGGAACGCCTGGAGGGCTCCCTGAAACAGGAACTGACGGCGCTATGGCAACAGGTAACGGGGGTTGATGTGAGAGTGGCGTCCCTGGAATCCAGCAGGGCCTCATTCGACTCTAGGGAACTGCTGCAGGCTGCCCATCTACAAGCTATGGCTACCCTCTGTCTTAAGGTGGATGATGGTGAAAATAGAAGCCGCAGGAACAACGTCCGCATTAGAGGTATCCCTGAGGCCACCACTGGTCCGGATCTACGCTCTACAGTGACTGCCATATTGAACATGCTGCTAGACAGGGAGCCGACCCATGCAGTGGAACTAGACCGAGTACACAGGGTGTATGGCCCGGCTAATACTAGAGATGGCGCACCCAGAGATGTGCTGTGTCGCATCCATTTCTTTACGTTGAAGGAAGAGATTATGCGTCAGGCGTGGGTTAAGAAGACGGTGGACTTTGATGGTGCGTCCATATCCTTCTTACCTGACCTCTCTAGCCACACGCTCTATATGCGGAGACAGCTACGACCGGTCCTCAGGTGTGTGCAGGACGCTGGCGCAATCTATCGCTGGGGCCATCCATTCCACCTGTTGGTCCGTAAGGGGAACCGTACATTCGCTTTGCATAGGCCGGATCAGCTACCTGTGCTGTTCTCCCTGTTGGAATGTGACCCTGTCCCGGTACAAGACTGGCTGACCCCCATGACGCAGCGATTAGAACCCCCAGTCCACAGCCAGAGGCCAAGGAGACAAAGATCT
>NW_017308246.1:0-17655 GCF_000935625.1 Nanorana parkeri | reverse complement strand
CCCCCCCCCCCCCCCCCCCCACCTACCCTTTCTACTGCTACTACCTTTCTTGTATTCTTCTCTCCCCTGTGACTTTCTCATCTCATTCTCAATACCTCACTCTTAACTCTGAGTATGGACATGCTATGGGCTTACTACTCACAGATCTATATATGGTACTCAGGGAAAACTATGCCAGTTGGCGTGGACGAGGCGTGAGATTGCCAGTGTCTCATACTGACCCCGTTTTAGCCGAATAATCCTTGTGTATTTTCTGAAAATGCTTTAAGTATGATCTGTACGATTCTTGTCTGTATTGTCTGTACTAGTTGTCTTTCTACCACTTGGAAAAAATCATAAATAAAGAATTTATTAAGAAAAAAAAAAAAAAAAGCTTTGTACTGATATTTGCTACCCGTCCTCTCACTTTCAGGAGTTCTATGGAATTCCTCCTTTTTGTTTTACACATTTTTGCCATTATGGAATCATAAATTCTCACATAAATGATTTTACTTTTGAGGGACTGTGGAGCAGCAGCAGGTCCCGATATGTGTCCCGCATCAGTCTCCCATAGTAATGACAACATTTTATTGACAGAAGAAGGCAATGAGAGTTACAAATATAACATGCATCATAATTGAACTTCATGAGATATTATTTGTATATTATTTTCTGTAGCATAAGTGCCTTATGATCTGCTACATGGCATTAAACTTATGTATGTAGCTCTGTAATCAATAATACTATTTGTCCAAATAGGCATAATGCATTTTCCATAGCTTTTGCAAATGATTTTGTAATGATTTTTAAAAAATAGGAAAGTAAGTTAAATTGAAGGGAATGTGTAAGTGTATATTTATCAATAGTTTGCCTGATTTTCATCCTGCATGTCAAAAATATATAGGCTAATTTCCACCTTTTTTCTGATACCTGTCCAGGGAGAGACTGCTCTCAACACCAACTGGTAAACGTCATATTTCTGGTGGCTAAGCAGACCATAGCTCATTCGTGGAAAAACCAAGTTATTCCTTACGCTGAATTTCAGCAACGTATTCAGAGATTTTTTGTGCATGAACACTTGTTCAGTATCCTTACTGATACTCGCAAGAAGCCTAGAAAAGTCTAGGATCTTTGGTCTGCTATCACCCTTTCTGCCTTGTACATGGTGACACTTACAGGGCTATTCACAAAAGGGTGAAGAGTTTGGAGAAGTCAGGAGAAGTGAACAATCTAGGCCAAAATAGCTGACTTGGCCTAGATTGTTGTTGATAGAAACTGTCACAGGTGGTTAAGCACTGTGGGAGGAGGAGGAGGAGAGATGTGAACGGTCGGCATCTCTCCTCCCTGGACCGCTCAGCTTCCTGTTACAGATTGGCAGAGCGGTGTATGGGCAGAGACAGCCAGCGCTGCCACAGGAGGCTGATCTCTCCTCCCGCACCGCTCAGTCTCCTGTGACAGTTGTCAGGATGGAGAGCGAGGTACAAACACTCAGTGGTCAGTGATCGCTGAGTGTTTGTACATAATTGAGGACAGAGTATATTTACTATATCCTCAATTATGAATGAATGGGAATATATCTACATCACCTCCTGTTAATTCATGATTGTGTTTATAGTAAACACACTATAGCCACATATTATAAATGAACACGAAAACTCAGTTTAGAGGCTTTCTGTTCATTTATAACAGGGTCTGCAGAAAAAGAGATTGAGTTCTCAATAACTTTTTCTATTTTAAAAGAGAAATATCAGGGGTCTGTTTAGATCCTTAATATTTCCCCGAAGCACCTTAAAGTAAAAAAAATAAAACTATTTAATAAAAATAAATTAAAATAAAATAAACAAATTAAGTTTAAAAAATACAATATTTGAAATAATTAGAAAAAAAACATTTTCAGTTTCGGCCTGACATAATTTTTTTCATTTCGGTGTCGTTTTTAAAATTTTCATTTTGGTGAACCTCTAGTAAGTACTATTCTTCACAGCTTAGTGTAAGTGTGAGATTCAATGTTCATCAGCTGCTGCTGTTGCCTGGTATACACATATCCAAATGTAAATAAGCTACGTTGGTAGATATACCATATTGCATATGAATGCCAACATTACATGCACAGCTACATGATCAGAAGAAAGACCCATTGACAATTCTCCAGGAGAGCGGCAATGGGTCTCATCTTTCATTGCTAAGTACAGCTCTGTACAGATTTTTACTTATAAAAAGACAGTCTGTCCCTGTATGTGTGCGTTCGTATGCAATGTGTCAATGTGCATTTACAAAATGAAGATCGTAAAAAAAAATATAAAACATTTTCACTTTAAACATTTAAATTTGAACTCTAAAATAATGTTGATCTTAAGCTATTATAGTATAACTTGAAATAAAAAGTTAATTACTTAGTAGTTACAATAACAACTGAGCACACTTCACATAATGAATTTACCTTAGAGGTCTCTGCACCAACATGGGACTGTGTTTCTTTTAAGCGAGAGATAGAGCTATGACTGAGGCCACCAACAACAGACATGAGGGTGTTAAAGTTTTGCAACTCTAGAAGTTTCTGCAATAACAAATCTAGTTAGCAAATTTTAAAGCACATACTGTATAGCAAACTACCACAGTGAACAAGCTTACATTTACTTTTAAACTAAATATAATATAATGGAAAATCTTATGTCCCTTGCTTAAAGGAGAATTATGAGGCGAGTGAAAATCACTCAGCTTCATAGTTCTAGCCGACCTGTGACAATGAAACTGTCACAGGTCGGCTCAATAGATCGGGAAGTGAGCGAACACATAGTGTCGCTCGCTAACTTCTCGATCTATCCCTGCAGAGAGCCGTGACTGTCAGTCACGGCTCCCTGCGGGGATTCCCCCCTCCCCTATTCGATCCTCCAGCGCTGACTGGCGGAACGGACGGGGGAGGGGGCGGGCACAGCTGGCTCTAGATAGGCAGAGCCAGCTGTCAATCCCGCAGCTGGGTGGATCTCGACAGTAATGTCGGGATCCGTCCTGGCTGCAGCGTCTCAGTATACTGAGACTGAGCTTAGCGTGACGGGAGGACACCAGTTTGTGTCCTCCCGTTACCCTTAGGAGAAGTATGTGGAAAAGCCCTGACCCCATAGTTCTCCTTTAATGAGGCATTACATACTGTTGTTTGGTGAAACCTTGTGTGAATGGATAAATATTCCACTAATTTATTGTCTAGACATGTGTGGAAGAGACATTACGGTAAAATACTACATAGATACATACCTCTGCTACTTCTACAAATTGCTTAATGACAGCTGCCCTTTGTTGTGGAGTAGGTTTGCTCAGCACCATAAGCTGGATCCACTGAGAAACACCATTGAACAGGGCTATGAATCTTTCCAAGACAGGGTTTCCCACAGTACAACCATGAAGGACAAAGCTGTGATAATCCTGAAACTGGATATAAAAATACAGCTAGTAGTTTAGCCTGTAATGAATTCAAATCTTTAGAACAAAAAACAGATATAATTTATTGTGTACACTGCAAAAGTTAGAAGTTAGTCTAGCAGCAAGATGTTATACATTAATTCATATATGATTATGTTTATAAATGTGTGCAAAATATTACAAAATCCAATTTTTATTCTTCTAATGCTGATTTGAAAATTAAAGCAATCACTTTGTGACACTTTGCTTGGATCTGGTTTTATAGAAAAATGTCCACTTTTCTCACAACAAATTGTAAGGCAGAACTTGTGTGGGGCTCTGTGCAAGCTTTAAAGATTCCGTTTGGTCTATGGAAAGCCAATGAGCAAGTTTTAAAGAGCCAGTTTTACAATAACCTTTCCTCTAGGAAGTTAGCTTGTAACTCATTAAAAGTGTCCAAAGGCAGCTGAATGAATAACCCAGCCGAAGTGAAGTGAGCCGAACGTTGTTCAGCTATTCACTTCAGCCTTGTACGGCTTATTTCAGCCATACATCGGCTAAAATCAACCGTACATCGGCTGCCTTCGGTCAGCAGAACATGCTCTGTAGATGTTGGATCGACTGAGCCGAAGCTCCGGCAGCTCACTCGCTGCCGTTCGCCCCTATTCTCATAGGGGCCGAACGGCAGGGAGTGAACAGCCGAATGCCTCTGAGGTACCGAGCAGAATAGAAAATAAGTGGAAAGAATGTGAAAAAAAAAAGTTGCAAAATGATTTAATTTTTTTTTTTTAAATAGGAAAATTTAAAATATATATAATGTAAAGAAAAATACATTTTAAAAAACAATTGGGCGGAGCTAGCAGTGACAGCTCCGCACAACTGTTTCCTATTGGCCGGCACCTGCTAGAGTCTTCTAGCAGATCCCGTCCAATGAATAACAACTGGGCGAAGCTCCGGATCTGGCATGGCATTTTAGGGGGGACTCCACGTACTTTTTTCCCCATTTTTTGGGGTGGCGTTCCTCAAAATTCCTACCAGACCTTCAGGGCCTGGTATGACTTTATGGGGGAACTCCATACACTTTTTTTTTTTAAATGGGGTCCCTCCTAACTTAACTACCAGACCTAAAGGGTCTGGTATTGTTTGGGAGGGAAACACCACGCTGTTTTTTGTTTTTTAATTTTTTTTATTATTTTCCTAACTTTTTTTAATTTCTTTTTTTTACATTTGTTTAAATAATTTTTAACCATTTTTTTCCATTTATATTAATTTCTATTCTTCTTGCTACCTCGGACGTAGTGAGCAGAATAGCCGAGCTGAAATGCCGCCCGGCAGCATTCGGCTATTCTCACTTCCATTGGCCCCTATGAGCATAGGTGTGAACGGCAGCGAGTGAGCTGCTGGAGCTTCGGCTCAGCCGATCCAGATGTTGGATTGGCTGAGTCGAAGGCCAAGCAGGGATGTGCGTGAGGAGAGCTCAGCCTCCTGTGACATTGCGGCTCACAGGGCTCTGACAGTTTCTCTCCTCCTTTGTGTCAGAGAGGACATAAAGCAGCACCCAGCAGGGAAGAGAGAAATCAAGGATGCACCGCAATATCGGCCAAAAGATGTATTTTCGGCATTTTGTCCAAAGTAGCATTTTGGCCGATATGTTTCGGCGGCCGAAATTTTGGTGCATCCCTAGTCTTTAGGGAAGTAGATTATCCACTTATTTTAAATGGAAGCTTTGCACCCAAAAAAAACCAAAACTATGGACTAGAGATGCAACGATACTGGTATTTCGGTATCGAGTACAAGTACTGATATTTTTTCGGTACTCGCCAATAACGAATACCACTACCGGAAGTCCCATCTTGATTAGCCGGGTGGCGTGTAATAACTCGCCACCCAGCTTCCCGATTAGCTGGGAAGCCATCTCCATACTCCCTTGTCAGTAGGTGACGAGGAAGCATGGAGCCGGCTTTCTGGCCGATCAGGAAGCCGTGGGGCGCGTAATGATTCGCCTTCTGGATTCGCCAATCAGGAAGCTGGCCGGCTAGTCATTACCCCCCCCCGGCTTACTGATTGGCCAGGAAGCCAGCTCCCTGGTGACAAGGAAGCATGGAGCCGGCTTGCTGGCCGATCAGGAAGCCGTGGGGCGCGTAATGATTCGCCTTCTGGATTCGCCAATCAGGAAGCTGGCCGGCTAGTCATTACCCCCCCCCGGCTTACTGATTGGCCAGGAAGCCAGCTCCCTGGTGACGAGGAAGCATGGAGCCGGCTTGCTGGCCAATCAGGCAGCTGGGCAGCGTGTAATGCCTGGCCGAACAGCTTCCTGATAACGGAAATTCTGGTATCAGGATAGGCATCGGGAGCATTTATAATACTCGGTATTGGTGCATCGCTACTATGGACAGGACAGAAAGCTTGCAGACAGACTCAATGTACAGTTTTCTAACTGACCTTAATCTCTCCCTATGCAGTTTGTTGTTTTTCCTAACCTGTCACGCAGCAGCTTCAATACACTGTTAATATGGCTGCTCTGTGCCTAAAGTGAGAGGGGGACTTATTTAAAAACTCCCTTGTTTGCCCTTGTAAGCCTGCTGGTCATGGTTTAAAGGCCTTGCAATTTTTTTAAATCGCCCGGTTTAATTTGGATATAAATTCACCAACACAGCAAATTTCAAACCCACAGGATTTGCCAAGAATCCATGGTAGCAGTGAATCTAAACCTCTAGACATGAGTTGGAATTATGTGACAGCAGCAGGGACATTTAGTGGGGTATGCGGTCCTGCATAGATTCAGACTCAAGGTCTTACTTAGTGGTGGAACTAAGGGCCCTGGTGCAAGATTCTTTTCTCGGGCCCCCTCCCCTTCCTGCTCCCAAGTGAGGGTGCCGGATCCAGATCTCTCTGGCCCCCCAGCTGTCTCTGCACTAAAGAAGCTTACACTCTAATGCCCCCACCCCCATAGTCACACACTATTATTTTACATTCATATAGCTCTGACATATACCATTGTACTGTACAGAGAACACTGAGCCAGTCACATCAGTCTCTGTACAGAGGAGCTTAGACATGCAGAATGCCATCATCTAGAGAGGACTACAAATCCCAGCAATACATTATAAAGCAATGCAGCATAATTATTTACGAATTTGGTACATACTCTGTTCTGCCTCTCAGCTTTGGAATGCTGGCCTAATGTCTTGTGCAGAGGGTCTCAGGAAGGGTGCGGAGGGGTACAAAAGGTCTCAGGAGGGGAAGATGTGCGGGTGGCAGAAGCGCTGTAAGCAGGTGCAGCAGAAGTGACGCACATTACAGAAGTCAACAGAAGTGACGCACACTACAGGGGTCAGCAGAAGTGACCCACACTACAGGGATCAGCAGAGGTGACGCACACTACAGGGGTCAGCAGAAGTGATGCAGGAAAGAACAAGAAGTTCCATCATTATAATGTCCTTATAAGCAAGTACAACTTATCTCAAGATCTCAGTGCTTCATCTAAACACATAACCAACAGGTTATGGGCCCAGGCACTAAACAGAACAAGTCAATAAGAGCTGTGGAATGGAAGTTCAAGCTTAAATAAAGAAAATACAGCTAAAGGTATGAGCCAGAGGCACCTACAAGCCAAAGAGCTAAGGCAGCTACAAAGGAAACTGCAGGCACATCATGGAGCGCTACCTTTAAGTTGACTGAGAACTATATACCACCCAGATGGTGTATTGATTCAGGTGTATTGAACAAGTCACATAACTAGTGATGAGACACTCTTCACAGAAATTGATTTCAGTGCAAAGGACAAAGTTTTCCTAGCAAATGGGAAAGGTATTACTGCAGAAGGTAACAGTCAAGGATTCTGCATCACACTGTCAGGGGACAAGCAGAGTATCCTCATGAAAAATGTACTGTATGTCCCAGACCTAGAAGGAAACCTTCTATAACTGAAAACTAGACATGTGCGATTCGTTTCGTTCCGAATCGAAATTCGGACGAATTTTCGGAAATTTGGACATTTGGATGTATCCGAATTACAGACATAACGAATGCAAACGAATCCGAATTTCCATTTCCGAAATTCGGTAGCGGTAGTTCGAACGTTCGTTTCGTTTTCTGTTCTTATTCGTTTCTTATTCGTTTCGTTCGTTGGAGCAAAGTGACATTAGAGAAGGAGAAAAATATTTTTTCCCCCTCAAATGTCACTTTGCTGCAAACGAATAAGAAACGAATAAGAATTGAATAAGAAACGAATAAGAACAGAAAATGAAACGAACGTTCGAACTACCGCTACCGAATTTCGTCCGAGTCCGAATTGACTTTCACACCCGAATCCCGAAAAACGAAATAACACAAATCCGAATTTAAAACAAAACGAAACTAAACGAATTTTTTGGCAGTGCACATGTCTACTGAAAACCCTTGCTAATAACGGTCTCGCATTCAATTCTGAGGTGATGAATGTACAATTTGATACAATTCAATAAGCAAATCCTCGCAAAAGGTAAATTGGATGAACACCTCTACAGACTCATCACCACAGACAAACAAGTCAAGACCTTTTGTGTGGACTCATAATCCACAAAACAAATGTACCCATCTATGGCACAGACAACTATGGCACCGAAACCCAGAAGCCATAAAGGACATTATAAAGAGAGGTGTATCAGAAGATATAAACAAAAGCGAAAGGATTCCCCGGAGATACTTAATTAGCTCATGCATTTAGGGGTGTCCCTTTCGGGACTTACCAATTTTTTAACAAAAAATAGGTCTGTAACTAGGCACAACATGAAAGAAAAAGGAGAAGAAGACGGTCGCAAGTACTGCTCCGTGCGCTGACCAAAGAAGTTACTCCAGACCGTGTATAGAAAATTACAAATGCTTTATTAAATGACGTATAAACTATGCGTAGGTAAATATAGCACCATATCCCAACATCGTTTTTAAAATGACAAAGTGGTCATATCATGTGCAAAAACATTCACTCCAAAGGGGTTAACCATGTTACCACCGCTTAGGGCAGTGGTTCTCAACCTTTCTAGGGCTGGGACCACTTGGTAACATTTGCCAAGTTGTGGTGACCCCCAACCGTAAAATTTAGGGATGCACCAATACTAGTATCTGTGTGGGCTCTCAGGTGGCTAGTGGGACTCTCTGGTGCGTGCTCTGTGGTGCCCAGTGCGAGCTCTGTGGTGATCAAGCAGTCACCTCCCCTCACTACTGCCTGCTCCACTCTCTGGCTGCAGCGCCATCTAGGAGAACTGACACTGCTGCACTAGGAGGGGGCTGAGGAGCCTCTTACCTAGAGCAGCACAAGGCACGTGGGGACCCCCTCAACTGTGGGTTGTGACCCACTTTTGGGTCGCGACCCACAGGTTGAGAACCACTGGCTTAGGGTATGTTCAGTATCTCTATGGATTAGCTTGCATATGGATGAAATACATTACTGCCCAACACGCATACAGAAATCAATTCATGTATATATGTGTATTTCTATATCACCCATCTATAGGCTCACTGCCAATCTATCGAGGGTGTTATAAACAGAGAAAAACCTAATGGATTGATTCGTGAACTGCCTGTGTTCAATTTCAAGCAAGTCCCTTGGACAATCACTATATCTCACTATATCCCAGTTTCCAACTAATCAGCAATTATTGGTCACACAGATGGTTCAAAACGAGATTTTTATATCTTTCCTTTTTCCTTCGGTGTCATTGTATATATGTATAAAGCACAGATGGATCCTAGATGAGGACAGAACTACTGAGTTGGTGTTGAATTAACATCATTCATATGAGAAGTAAGTCTGATTTGTCCAGTCTGCTCAGAGGCAGAATAACCATCAGTGTATCCAAACTTATATCATAGAGCTGTGACTTATATTCAAAAGATTTCAGATATAACTTACGATCACTGTGGGTTCGTTATCGAGGAGCCGGCTCACCATGGAATTGCAAGTGCTGCACTTAGAGACACAAAGTATCCATTTTCAACTTTCACGGAAACAAGTCTCCTTTTGAATGAAACAGTGTGGTTCAAGTAGTATTTTGTGGGTACTAACCGGTTTTCCCCTTTTGTGAGTGAAGTCCAGCAACTAGGAAGTTGTTAACCCATTGTTTTGTAGTTAAGAGGGCATGATGATGTTAGAGCTGCATGCTCCCTGGTGGTTCAGGGTAACACGGACGGACACAGAAACATTGACGCGTTCCGGCCCCCCTCCTGGGGCTTCGTCAGGATGTCGTCATGGGGTGAAAGTGTAACCTTTTCATAGGTAGTCCAATTGCTTTGTCTATTAACCCCCTCCAGCTTTACACTGGCATTTCAATTTTGATAAATGATTTGCACATATATAATTTCTCACCATCCACACATGTGTACTGTGAACTTAAAAAGACATACAGTTTCTCATTTATTGTTACAGCTATATATAAATGTATATAAGTTAGATATATCTAAAGCATTGAGATATATACATAGACTTAGACCACTCGGTCTGATCAGATGTACACTGTTAAGGTTCCTTAGCTTCCTCATAAAAAGACTTGTAAATTAAACTCTGTGTTTAATCCTTTAGGTGCTAGAGTGTCCAGCTTATACATCCACATTTTTTCTTTTTGTTTCAGAATTTTGTCAAAATACCCTCTCCTAGCTGAAAGATTTAACACATAAATCCCCTTTACTTTTAGCCCTTACAGGCTTCCTTTGTGGTATTTGTCATAGTGTTGGGCGATGGTACTATCTATTTGTCCCGTTTTTTTGTGGAAATTTTTAATGTCCCCCAAATGTTCGCCCAGTCTGACACATAGTTGGTGTTTTGTCTTACTAATATAATATTTACCACATGGGCATTCCAGTTTGTAGACTATCCTGCTTGTTGTACAGTTGATAAAATGTTTTATATTGTAGCTCTTCCTTCCATCACTTGTACAGAATGATTTGGTTCGTTCCACAAACGGGCAGATCTGATACCTCCCACATGGGTACATACCCACAGTCTTAATTCTTTCCTCACCTATCCACGTCTCCCTAGTGCTGGATTTATACTCTGAGGACACCAGTTGGTCCCGTAGGTTGCGGGCTCTACGGCTACTAGTTGGGGTTACAGGCCCACTATTTCTCCAAGGATCGGATTTAGATGTAATACGTGCCAGTGTTTAAAAAAAAAAATTCTTTAGTTCCTCCCATTGTGAGCCATATTGGGTTATTATACGGACAGGGCCCTCAAAGTTTTTTCTTTATTTTATTTTGGCTCCCTCATCGAGAATCTGTGTTCTTGGTCTCTGGTTAACCTTGATTTTACTATTTCTCAGGGTTCTGTGGGAGTACCCCCTTTCCCTGAATGCCGGTCTCCATCTGGGTCTATGGGAAACTGAGGAAGTCTATGTCAACAGTCTATACCTGAGCCGTACGAGACTCTGGCTCAGGTACATAGATGATGTTGTCATGATATGGGAGGGCCCACAAGAGAGTCTGGAAAATTTCATGCGAGAGCTAAATGTGAATAACAAAAATATAAGACTGACACACATAGCAAGTCAGCATGAGATTCCCTTCCTGGACTTATTAATAAGGATAGAAAATGAGGAGTTAATAACAAATACCTTCAGAAAAGAAACAGTGGCAAAAACCATCCCACATGCCACTAGCCATCACCCAAGGTATCTAATACCCCCTGGCCAGTTCCTACGGGTTAAACAAAATTTCTCCCTGACATCTGATTTCAAGAAAGAATCCAATGATATGTATAACAGATTCAGGGAAAGGGGGTACTCCCACAGAACCCTGAGAAACAGTCAAATCAAGGTTAACCAGAGACCAAGAACACAGATTATCGATGTGGTAAATATTATATTGGTAAGACAAAACACCAACTACTTTTAGACTTGGCGAACATTTGAGGGACATTAAAAATTTCCACAAAAAAACGGGACAAATAGATAGTCCCGTCGCCCAACACTGACAAATACCACAAAGGAAACCCGGAAGGGCTAAAAGTAAAGGGGATTTATGTGTTAAATCTTTCAGCTAGGAGAGGGTATTTTGACAAAATTCTGAAACAAAAAGAAAAATGTGGATGTATAAGTTGGACACTCTAGCACCTAAAGGAATAAACACGGAGTTTAATTTACAAGTCTTTTTATGAGGAAGCTAAGGAACCTTAACAGTGTACATCTGATCAGACCGAGTGGTCTAAGTCTATGTATATATCTCAATGCTTTAGATATATCTAACTTATATACATTTATATATAGCTGTAAAAATAAATTAGAAACTGTATGTCTGTTTTTTTTAAGTTCACAGTACACATGTGTGGATGGTGAGAAATTATATATGTGCAAATCATTTATCAAAATTGAAATGCCAGTGTAAAGCTGGAGGGGGTTAATAGACAAAGCAATTGGACTACCTATAAAAAGGTTACACTTTCACCCCATGACCACGTCCTGACGAAGCCCCAGGAGGGGCGAAACGCGTCGACGTGAGCCGGCTCCTCGATCATGAACCCTGAGTGATCGTAAGTTATATCTGAAATCTTTTGAATATAAGTCACAGCTCTATGATATAAGTTTGGATACACTGATGGTTATTCTGCCTCTGAGCAGACTGGACAAATCAGACTTACTTCTCATATGAATGATGTTAATTCAACACCAACGAGTCGCTCAGTAGTTCTGTCCTCACCTAGGATCCATCTGTGCTTTATACATATTTACAATGACACCGAAGGAAAAAGGAAAGATATAAAGATCTCGTTTTGAACCATCTGTGTGACCAATAATTGCTGATTAGCTGGAAACCGGGATATAGTGATTGTCCAAGGGACTTGCTTGAAATTGAACACAGGCAGTTCACGAATCAATCCATGAGGTTTTTCTCTGTGTATAACACCCATGATAGATTGGCAGTGAGCCTATAGATGGGTGATATAGAAACACACATATATACATGAATTGATTTCTGAATGTGTGTTGGGCAGTAATGTATTTCATCCATATGCAAGCATAGAGATACTGAACATACCCTAAGCGGTGGTAACAGGGTTAACCCCTTTGGAGTGAATGTTTTTGCACATGATGTGACCATTTTGTCATTTTTAAAACGATGTTGGGATATGGTGCTATATTTACCTATGCATAGTTTAAATGTCATTTAAGAAAGCATTTGTATTTTTCTATACAAGGTCTGAAGTAACTTCTTTGGTCAGCGCACGGAGCAGTGCTTGCGACCGTCTTCTTCTCCTTTTTCGTATCAGAAGATATAACCTTACTGCCCTGCCAAAAGCTCATGACATGCAAATTCTGTATGGAAGCAAAGGCCACACGTTCTCCACTTCCACAGACCACTCAAAGAAAGACCACCCACCCTATGGAGCTCATACACAGTGACATGTGCGGACCAATGAAAGCTCCCACATCAGGCAGGAACAGATATCTAGTGACTTTCATTGATGATTATTCCAGGTACACAACTTATCTGATGAAACACAAGAATGAAACATCAGAAAAACTTCAAGAGTTTGTAGCCATGTCCAGCAACAAATTCCAAAGGAAACCAGGAGTTATACGCACCAACAACGGAGGGGAATACATCAGTAAGGAAGTGGAATCATTTCTGAAGAAACAGGGTATTAGACATGTGCACCGGCAAAAAAATAGTTTTGTTTCGTTTTGATTCGGATTTTGCGTTATTCCGTTTTTCGGGATTCGGGTCCGAAATTCAATTCGTTTCGGGATTCGGATTCGGACGAAATTTGTTAGTTACTCATTCACAGGGATGGGGGTATCTGGGTGCCCCCTCAATTAAAGGGGTACCCCGATGCAAATAAGCCCCCTTGTCTGCAGACCCCCACAACCACCAAGTCAGGGTTGTGAGGAAGAGGCCATTGTCCCCATCGGCATGGGGACACCCTCCCAATCCCGAGGGCACATGGCCTGGCAAGGCGCAGGGAGGGGGGGGCGCTCCCTAAAGGGCCTGGTATAGATTTTGGGGGGAACCCCACGCACTTTTTTTCTTGTTTTAACTTGGGGGGGGGGAGTCCCTCCTAACATTCCTACCAGACCTAAAGGGTCTGGTATGAATTGGGGGGAACCTCACGCTTTTTTTTGCTCTTTTGCAGAATGTAAAAAAAATGTTTTTTTTTTCTAATGTCACTTTGCTGCAACGAAATTTCGTCCAACAAATGAAATTTCGTTCATACTACCGCTAACGAATTTCGGAATCGGAAACTTGGATTCATTTGCATTCGTTATTTCTGTAATTTGGAATTCGGATACATCCGTATCTCTGAATTTCCGAAGTTTTGTCCGAATTTCGATTTTGAACTAAACAAATCGCACTTGTCTACAGGATATAGTACATCAGACAACCACATCATACACTCCTTAACAAAATGGTGTAACACAGGGCTTGGCAACCCCTGGCACGCGTGCCCGGCGTGGCGCGTGTGAGCTCGAGCCGGCTGTCAAATAACTGATTCGCCTACTCACCTCCCTGACATAGCTGAATCTCATTGGTTTGCAGAGGCGCGCTGAGGAGGCCCTCAGCGGTTTGCCCGATCTCCTGCCTGCTGGTTCCCTCACACTTACAGTCAGACTTACAGAAGCAGGAGATTCTGTTCCCTGCACGGTTTTGCTGACATCAGGAGTCAGAGCGCAGTGGAGAGAGCCGGAAAATCACCCTGCAGGATTAGGGTATGTGTCACATGCTCTCTAATTACAGCTCAGGATTACTGTATGTGCCCCATGCTCTCCGTTTACTGCTCAGGATTACTGTATGTGCCACATGCTCTCCGTATCCTGCTCAGGATTATTGTATGTGCCCCATGCTCTCCATATACTGCTGAGGATTACTGTATGTGCCCCATGCTCTCCATATACTGCTGAGGATTACTGTATGTGCACCATGCTCTCCATATACTGCTCAGGATTACTGTATGTGACCCATGCTCTCCGTATACTGCTCAGGATTACTGTATGTGCCTAATGCTCTCATGTATTCCTCTTTTCATTCATCTTTCTCCAGATATGTGTCTTATATGACATTACTTGCAGTTCATTGGTGTCTGTACACATTTGTATCATGTCTACAATTGAATATTTGTTCATTGTCTTGTAATTTTAAGTTTAATCTACTGCTCAAATGATAATACTCATGTATTTGTTATATTATGTATTCATTTTTTTCTTGTCATATGGTAGTTCAGTTAAGGGCTCTGCTCTCCTCCTCCTCTCACTGCACAATATTTGTTTTAGTCTGTATATCTATCTAAGACACCTTTTGAGACGGATTTCCTGCTGTCATAATCTACGCTGACACTCGATCGGTTTTCCGTCCGTCTGATTGAACGGAGTAATCGGTATGTCAAATTGGGTGTGTCCTTCAGAGGCTATTTTGAGATTGGCCAGGTTACCGAGCAGGCTGCTTCGTTAGGCTGTGGGCGTGGAGTTTTTGCGGACGACTTGGGCGGCCTGTTAGACACTTCCCAAGCTGTTGAATCGTGTGCTGACGATAATATGGAGGCTCTGCTGATTGGCTGATGGCTTTAATTGAATGCATAGAGTGGGGGAGGAGCAGGCTCTGAGATCGGCGGCTGCTCGGTCCTCAAGGGGGTCCTCAGAAGGACCCAACGGGCTGCCCTCTACAACGCCTGATTACAGGGCCGCATCTGCCTGATCCAGCCAGCTGGATCGCATACTGAGGCGATCTGTGCTGGTTGTACCAGGTAGACGTGGCATGTTAGAGGGCCCCCTGCTGGAGCCTCCCGAGCACCTCCTTGAGGATTAGCGGCCGCACCATTCACAGAGCCACGTCTGATGCGGAGGGCGAGCGGCCGGCCAGGTGCCGGTGGCAGCGGCCGGGGCTCAAGGGACCGTTCGCGATTGCATTAGAGAGGCCCGGGGGGCAATTGCCACCCTGCCCCCCGGCCCAGTCCGCCCCTGGGGAGGAGGTCAGATTCTGATTAAGGGGGCGTGACCCCGGAAACGCGTCATCACAGGCATCCCTTGCTGGCACACAGGAACGTCTGTGCAGCTGTTATTTGCTTTTATCCGGGTTTGATGTTAGAGCTCCATGCTCTGTCATATAAGACTCCATTTCTATTCACTTTTGTGAGTATTACTCTTATCAATTGTTTTAAACGTTAATAAATTTGTCTGCACTAGATCTTACAGTCTCCCTGGCTGGAGTGGGGCAGCGACCTGCAGAACTCTTATTATTAACCCATGCTCTCTGTATACTGCTCAGGATTACTGTATGTGCCCCATGCTCTCCGTATACTGCTCAGGATTACTGAATGTGCCCTGTGACGGACCGCCTGATACCCCGACTGGGTATCTCTGTCAGAAATCAGCTTCCTCTCTGCTGGAACCTGAATTCCAGTGTCCTCAGCCCAAACCTGCCTAATTATTGGACAGAACCAATATATTAGGACAGAAAGCTATACCACTCAAACATCAGACAACACCAATGTTGAAGTGAAAACCAAGAACTAGTTTATTGAAGAAAGCACACAGAGTTTATACCTCACAGAATCAGATAAGAGTTCAGTGTTACATTAAACAGCATGCAAACAGACATCCCCTTCCCGATGCCTTAATGAATGCATAGGGAGAGAGGAGACACATGTGATGGGATTATCTCCTGAGTGTATCATATGGTAATCTACTCATCTACACCCAGAGCCAGCTACTCCTAGAGTCAGATATCTTAATCCCATCATTAACACAATAGAACAAAGAGACAAATAAACTGTAACAAGTTCAATTGGAAAACTTAGTCCAGAGTTAACCCTTTTTGTGTTGCTGGAGTCACACCCTGCACCTTTAATGGGCAATGAGAAAGATGCAGCATATAAACTCCACACATAAATCAGGGTTATTAGTTCCAAGGGGTACACGTACATAGCAATCCTCGGGGGTGCAGGAACAGTCCCTCAAGTCTTAGTTCAATGTAATCCCAAGAGGTCTGGGGTGGGGGGGTTTATTTGATGGGTTGCCAAACAAAGAAACAATTATTTCAAGAATTAAAGATTTGCCCGTTTCATCAAGAACTGTAGAATGAAGGATTTCAGAAATGGCAGAAAATATCTGTTCCCAACAATCCAATTGACCGGTGTTTCAATTTGGTTGTGGACGAAAGTGTTGACATTAATGACATCTCACGGTTAGCTGTTGTTGCACTATACTGTGATGGAACCAGAATACAAGAGGAACTCTTCTGCCTTAGGCCTATGTATGACACTACAAGAGAAGAAGATGTGGCAAGAGCGTTTACTGACCATTTAAAAAAAAGAGATATAGGCATGAAGAAAATCTTTGCCCTTACAACAGATGGTGCTTCATCTATGGTGGAGAAGCAAAGGGGGTTTGTGAATTTAATTGAAAGTCAGATCAGTCACCCATTCATGAAGTTTCATTGCATTATTCACCAAGAAAATGTGTGTCAAAATATCTAATTCTGATTTGAGTGCTGTTATGAATACAGTAGTTAAAATTGTTAATTATCTTATTGCTCACTCATCATTAATCCACAACAGTTTCGGAGACTACTGGAGGAGATGGAGAGTGTTTATAAAGATTTGCCTTTACATTGCCCTGTAAGATGGCTCAGTGGCGGGAAGGTTTTGGAGCAGTTTGTGGAGTGTTTTGATGCGATCCACACATTTTTAAAAGAGAAGGGTTTGCACTACCCAGAGCTAGAGGATGAGCAATGGCTAGTAAAACGTATGTTTTTGACAGACATTACAGGACATCTCAACACACTCAATCGGCAATTACAAGGCACAGGTCAAACTGTGTTAACTTTGTTTGATGCATGGAAGGCATTTCTGGTGAAAATTAAAGTATTCTCTCCTGATATTCAAACTGGAAGCTTTCATTATTTCAGCCACTTGAAGATGTTATCGTCACAGCAAGCTGTCAATCCCGATGCCTTCATTCAGTACGTTCAAGAACTTGAGCTTTAATTCCCCACCAGGTTTAAGGACTTTGAGCAAAATGGCTGTTGGAAGCTAGAATAATTGACATCTATGATACATCTTTGATGGAAAGGTTCCTTAATATCGTGAGCTGCCCGTGACTGTTTGATATGCGAATGAAGACCATCAAAGGGTTCTTGGGGCTGGACACTGATCAAAGGAGATCTGCTGGACTGTCATGTCCTGGGGCAAGCCCCACCCCCTGCTGGTATTTACTGCCCTCACCTGTGTCAGCAAGGCATATATGCTGGGATGGGGGCAGGGGCATATTATGTGACACTGTGTGACACTAACCTAGCTGACAAGCAAGACCTTTGGAC
>NW_017308245.1:229850-247052 GCF_000935625.1 Nanorana parkeri | reverse complement strand
AAGCTGGTTGGATGACCAGTGAAACTTCTTCAAGAAAAACAAGTCCAGTTGCCTTGACTTATTTTTTACAGATAGTGAATGCAGGTGATTTTCTTAGTTGTCCAGTGTAGGAACATACCAGGGGCTTCCAACCCAGGGGAAAACTAGGGTTCCTAAGCATAGTAAAGAAAGGTGAGGAGACATGCGTCCTCCTTAGTATCTGAGGGAGTTGCACAATTTGAGGAAGGGAGAAATGATCAGGTTCTGCAGTAGAGATTGTCCAACACACATGGAACAAAGGCTGCTGGGAACACTCACTTTTATAGCGAGGGGGCTGGCACATAAAAAAATCGCTATGATTGGCCCTTCTAAGCCACCTGACCACATTTTACAGACCAGGAGGTGCATTGTTGGTAAATGGTTTCTATAATCTGAACGGCCTCCATAGTTTGCCATTTTCTGAAACTGAACTCATGGTCAACCCAAACCTGAAGCTCATCCATAATGGCACGCATTGTCTACAGGGAGAGTAGTAATTTGGAACACAGTGATATACAGTAAACTCTCAGTTATCTAGGCTTCCACTAACCAGAACTCTCATCGAACCAGAAAAAAAAAATCCTCTGTGTACTCACTGTTTTGCTGATCTGTGGCATGTATTATCCTGGAAATTATCATGTGTCTGTTTGTCTTAATTGTGTCTATTTGTCTTAATTTGCTTTTGATTACTCCATTTCAATATTAATATAAAGTCAATACAGAGTTTATGTTAGGGAATGGTATAGAATGGGGTATGGAATTAGTTAGACCTATTTTTAATCGTAACTCTCTACCAATCCCCATGGATCCCGGATAACAGGGTGTTTACTGTAGTTAGTTTACTTATGTTTTTTAGGACCTTATATGGAGTGAGCAGATTTCTAATTTGAGAAACACAAAAAATTCTCTATTATTGTGTCAGGTCTGCTTTTGAGACAAGTTAGGCAATGTATGATCAGTTTTGTATCCTGATAGAACGTCTGTTCAGTCCCCTTGTGGTTCATGAGTTAATAATATTACTGTCACCAATACTGCAGTTATGGACAGAGGAATATATTAGTTGGAGGAAAATGTCTTTCCTGTCTGATCCCTACTTCACACATACTGTATGTCACACTGCACTTATTCTAAGAGGAAGCTTGGGTGACTTACTGTGTTCTGTCACATTATTATTTCTTTTGCTATTATGTTTTACATTGTCTCAGCAAAGGTTCTGCATAATATTCTAGTTAGCTGTGACAGGAGGAGAAACTGGAACTGTGGCTGGAATATAACTCTTTTACTGAAGGCTTTGCAAGTACAGATATTTGAGGCAGACACATTAAATGGACACTCCTCTTTTTTCCTATGTGCAGTTATCATTTATTATCTTTTATTCATAAGGTGTCAACATATTACACAGTGCTGGGGATATGTGTAATTCATAGTTTTCCTTCTGTGAGATAATGCAATCTAAAATTAATTTTTAAACTGGTGTAGCAGAAGAATATGTATTGCTGGAAAAAAAGAGAAGATAAAGTCATCATCATTTAAATATTCAGTTACGTAATGCTGAACTCCTTATTAACAAGTAACATGCTGAGCATTGTGACACAGAGAGGAGCTACATCACTGTAGTATTTCATGAAATATTTTGCAACTTCTCCAAGCACTTCCAACCTCAATCCATTGTTTATGACTGGGTAGCTAGTTATGTGTTCCAAAACTCCCAACATGTACTTAGATTTTCTGTACAGCTCAACATAAATAAATGTAAACCTGAGTCAAAAGCAGCACAGTGTGTGGATTTTAATGTCGAGCTAACGCATATATGGGTCCTGCCAGCTCTGCTGTTCTGTGCTGAGATTGCACTCGGTTTGCATACCCAGCACAGTGACTTAGATGTCACTGAGATTTCCTGGTCACTGCTTATATTCAGGGGTGACAGCCAGCCACAGTAATCACAAGATCAGGAAGCCCGTCTATGAGGCCCAGCGTTTAAAACCCCATAAAGGGCCAACAGGACCCAGAAGCAAGGTGTTACAAATAATTTATTTTAAAAAACTACTTTTTTTTCATCTAAAGAATTCAGTCAGTCTGGCATACTCTCTCCTGGTCCTTCTGTAAGAATTATGTCATCATCAGAGGAAGCATTTTCTCAGTCTTCCTCCACTAAAGTGATTACTTTGTTCAGTGTATTGTTCTAGAAGGCCAGAGATAAGAAACAAAGGTGGGGATCTTCTATGTAATACTGTGCAGGATCTGAACACTGGCTAGTCACAGGGTGAAAGGCAGCAGTAGGGAAATGAGCTGTGTGAGACTTATGGATTTACTATACTGTGTCATCTCTAGGAAAGCATCTGGTCAAGAAATGAGATACAGACTATACATGATGCTTATTCAAAAGTGAGGGGAATGAAGATAAGGGCAATGTCAGCGTGTAGATTGTGAAATTTTTGAGAGGTAATAAATACCTTTAAATTTACTTAAACATTACCTAAAGTGACACTAAACTCAAGAGTTAAATCTTAAAAATGCATTCACGTACCCTAACTATTACAATAATGTACCTTACTCAGCTGTAGCCTCTCAAATCATCTCTGGATTTATGCTGACGGATTTGTGCTATACTTCCTTCTGGAGAGTGGCTACATTTGTTCCCCATGTGTATTGTGATGTAGCCACTGCTCGACACATGCTTCTGTGATGGTCTACAATCTCACATTTAGTTTACTAATTTGTCGTGAGATTGTAGTCCATCACTGGTGTGAGCTTGGATCACTGGCTACTTTATAACACACACAGGGACCATGGGGAACAAAAGTAGTCACCCTCCAGAAGGAAGGATAGCGTCAGCCCAAATTCAGAGATAGTTTGAGGATATGCTAGTGATGCACAGATAGGGTACATTTTTGTTAATAGTTAAGAGTTTTGTGTCCCTTTAAATTACATGCACTATACATAAAGAAAACTAGCCTCAAAAATGTTTTTTGTTTTTTTTAAGTGATCTGTCTAGGAGCCAGAATGCAGTGCCTGTACAAATGTCAATTCTCCAACCATATCTTGTGTCTAGTCCGTGAAGTGTACAGTGCATACCAGGCCTGGTACTGAATAAAGCCATTCATCTATCCATAACATTGTTTTGACCTCTTTTTCCTAGCTATTCCCAACACAGTAAAATCAATTGTGTGCTGCTGTGAATATTTAGTGTAACCTAGGGGCACAGACGAGAAATATTCATGGCGATCATTTGCCTTTAGCCACTTAAAAGGGACTTAAATTTTCCTATCACAAGGAGACGTGTTCATAGCAGGGGCCATATCCAATTGGCAGCTGTCATGAAGTTGAAGGGGTCCCCTGCTGATAAAAAGCACTTTATCCACGAGGGGGAAGAGCTAAGGGAAATAACTGTGTGTATATGGATGGCTGCACAAGGCAAGTGCAGAAATCCCATTTCATTTCAGGCGTTCCGTTCCTGCCCTGTTGCTCTAGGCAACCAGCTTAAGTGGGGATATTGTTTCTAACATTAAAAACTGATTACAGCTCACTTCACTGCCTCATACTGTCTTAGAAAGGATTAGGAGGGAACGCAGAGCTGGCTTAGGCACTGTGTTAACAAAGCCTCAAAGGCACCTGCAGATTTCCCTATTCGTGAAGTGATTAACTTATTTAGTAACGGCGGAGAAATATGAGCAGTCAGGAAGAGCTACTTATTAAGTGCTAGAACAACCGGTGCTTTTGAGAACAGCTCCTTGCTTTATTTTCTTCTGAGTGTTCCAAATGAGCTCTCTGGCTTCAAATCACTGCTCCAGGAAAAAGAAAAGAAAGTGCAGCACTCAATAATTTCTCACGTTTCATTAACCCGAGCTCATAAGAAAGCCAGGCATGAGGCTCCAGGTTACTTCAATTTATGAAAAGGGTGGGTGGAGGGGTCATGTCATTAGAGCAACCTTAAACCCAGAGCGGCAGGGCCAGATTTATTTAACAGATCAATGATAACAATTTTGTATTGATCTAAAGGTCTGTTGCTGGATAAAATAAACATTGCTCTCCTTTATTCTGATATACTGACTCAATTAATTGTATCTTCATGCTTTATTTGCTTGGCTGTGGGCACCAGATGGATGTTCTGCTGTTTGCTGTGTCCCACTCACTTCCATTTCCAAGCCCATTTTGTTTTGGCTGCGTGTTCGCATGAGAAATGGTAAAAGACGTAGTTGAAGCGGGCATGTGACAGCGAGAACGGGCAGGTGGCCAGCCCTGCAGATGGGACCAAGAATGCACAGCCATCTTTGTGAATACTGAATAAAGGGCATAAAGCTATCTAAGCCCCACCAAAATCTTACTGTATTAACTCCTTAGAAATAACTAATATCGATTTGGCTTTTTGCAAACATGTTATATCCACGTCACATCCTACAACTTTTACCTGACCAGCGCTGTCTAAATGCGTAATGAATTTTTCAGGGCACACCGGCATTCAACAAATGTTATGAAGCCAATAGTATGCTGCTACATCAGCTATTGTTTAAAAAAAAAAATAGGAATATTAAACACACTTCTCCACCCTGAGCTAGGCACTCTCCAATCCCCTAACTTATTTCTACCACTGATCCAGTATTATCCTCATCCCTACGACCAGTCAGTAAAATTTCTTGCACCTTTATGTCTGGAAAAGCATTTGATATATTCCCAGCTTCCTCACAAAGCAGTCAACCACTACACCCCAGTGCTGTCACGTGGAGTCAGGTAACAACTATTGACAACAGACTAGATATTGTTGGAAGTTGTTGGAGATATTTTGGGTATAGCAGCATACATTTGTTAAAATGCAATGTACAGCACAGTATACAGGGTGTAGTTAGGAGTTAGGGGCTTATAAAGTGAAGCCCATCATACAGGGTTGTCAGGAACATGTAACTTACAGCCCAGAGTACAGCATGCAGGGATCAGTAGAACGTAACAGCCCAGTTTACAGAGTGCAGGGGGTCAGGGTCATGCATGGCCAAGCAAACAGAGTTTAGTGGTCAGGGGTTTGTAATGTACAGCCCAGCATACAGAGTGCAGGAGTCAGGAGTATATAACATACAGCCCAGCGTATAGTGTGTAGTAGTCAGGAGTATGTAACATACAGCACAGTGTGTGTGAGTATAACATTCAGGACAGGTGTATGTCATGTACACTGTATGTTACATGCTCCTGACTGTTGCATTTTGTATGCTGGGCCTTACATTACATACATTATATACAATTGCACTCAATACATTAGGCTATATGTTACATACATTATGCATTCAAGAGTATGTAACATATGGCAATATGTACCAAGCACAGCATTAAGAGTACTCCCCAGCACCTTTTTAGCCATCCCCACCAAAGCAAAAATCCCTCTCTTCCCCCAAAACAAAAAATCCTCCCTCCCTTCCCCCAAACCAAAATTTCTGAAGCAAAATTGTTCTGTCCCCCAACTTCTTAACTAGAAATTTCTCCCAGCTGTATTTCCCCCATTTCTCCACTTGCCTGCCGGTCATAGTAGGCAGGCAAATGATTGCTACAAAGCACAAACATATCAGACCTCAAAAGCTGATGGGTAACTTCTAAGGATACGGAGTTTGAGACTGGGAATGTGTTCTTCAACTTTTTGCTGTTCTGCTTCTGGGGTCTATTCAGCCACTTTACTGCTATGCAGGTATTCCTACATAGCTACGGGTGACACCATCTGGGCTATGGAGGGACCTCTGCTTTGTGATAAAGTTGGTGACCTTGGGCACTATAAAGGAGATGCTGACCACCTGCCCTAGGTGCTCGGGAATAGTAAGGCCCACCGGTCTTTGTGATCACATATAGGGAATTATGCTGATAAGTTCCCGATATGTTACTGTACATTTGTGGCTGTCGGTGACAGTGCTGTCTCAGTACAGATGCATGTTGCTAGTTGTAATGGGGAGCATAGCTTAACGTTAATGTACATATTTTGGTTGTGAAGAGGTTATTAATACAATAAAAAGGAACAGTGCATTACACATAAACATTCAAAGACGTTATAAATAAATAAGACACACAATTAAACTTTATGAATATGTATGCAATGCAAGGGAGTGAAAACATTTAGGGTGACCCTGAGACCACAGGGTCACTTTTACAAAATAACTCACCTGTAAAAGAAGCATTTATTTACTTACCTTTCCAGTGGCCTGTGTATCACTACAGGAAATACAACCCAGCTGGAGGAACTAAAGTGGCTGGCAGAGGGGGGCAAGTATTTAATGTATCCGATCAGTATCTGAGCAGCAGAGATGCAGTGGGTTTTTAACACACAGGTCTTCGGAAAGCAGTGGCGGATCTACCAGGGTCGCAGAGGTCGCGGCCGCGACCGGGCCCTGGAGTTCCACCACTTGGAGGGGGCCCAGGACAGGAGGAAGGGGCCCCTGGTGACCGCTGATAACCAGGATATTTATTATCCCGGTAACCGCTAATGTCAGTCCTGGGACCTCTTCCTCCCGTCCTGGGCCCTATATGCTTCATGCTGCTCCCCTCACCTTGTTCTGGGCGCAGCGTGAAGTACCATCCAGCCAGGCAGCAGCCAATGAGTGGGAGCGGTGTAATCCCCGCCCCCTCATCACACAGAACTGCTGCCCAGTGCCGAAGAGAGCTGCTGCGGACACGAAGCGGGAGACAGGCAGCTGGAAGTATGAAGGAAGGTGACATGGGGAGTGGAAAGCTGGGGACATGAAGGGGGAGATAATGGGGAGCTGGGGACATGAAAGAGGAGAGTGTTTTTTTTTTCCTTGTCTAAATTTTAGTTAAGAAAAAATAAAAATCCAATTTTCTTCTTCTTGGGGGGGGGGGGGGGGGCCCTTCATGGATTCTTGCACCGGGGCCCTGAGGTCACTAGTTACGCCACTGCCAGGAAGGTACGTATATTAACACTTGTTTTACAACTGAACTATTTTGGTGTGGTGTCACTTTAAGGAATGTAATATATCAGCAGTAGAAGTTTGTTGCAGATTCCTTAGTCCAGGGGTACAGAGAATAACAGATATACCTCCCAACCCAGATGCCAGAGATATAACAAATTTGGTTTGTTTGTGAAAAAATTACAAACCGGTTTAAGGGGAATCAGATAGCAAGCTCTTTCCCTTGGAATCAGAGATAAGGGGCAGGTCATTTTATGCAAAAAGGACATTACTTTTGGCAGGCACAAACAAGCAGAAGCATTTCTACATCATAACCGGTCATGGGTACTGTTCTTTTTCAAATACTGATATATGCAAAGACGTATCTCGTTAGAACCAGTCTGTGCAGATAGTATAGCCACTTGCTGACTTGGCACAAACCACAGGCAGCTTAACTCTCTAATGAGGCATTTTTAAATTCATTCCCTGACGTCCTCAAATCCTTGTGAGTGCTGGTGATTTCTCCATGCATCCTTAACTCTCTAATAAGATACAGAAGTTAAATCCAAGAAAATTATACTTCAGATAAGCACAATGCAAAAGGATGCTTTTCCAGTCTTTTGAAATTTACAAAGACAATGACTTTCCTAAGCCCTATCTCTGCAGTGGAGGGGGATAATAAAATGATTAGCATAAGGGGGCAAGGAGTGTCTAGCTAGTAGACATGTGCACTGCCAAAAAATTTGTTTCGTTTTAAATTCGGATTTGTGTTATTACGTTTTTCAGGATTCGGGTGTGAAAGTGAATTCGGATTCAGAATTCGGATTCGGACGAAATTCGGTAGCGTTAGTACGAACGTTCATTTCGTTTTCTGTTCTTATTCGTTTCTTATTCGTTTCTTATTCGTTTGCAGCAAAAGTGACATTTGAGGGGGAAAAAATATTTTTCTCCTTCTCTAATGTCACTTTGCTCCAACGAACGAAACGAATAAGAACAGAAAACGAAACGAACGTTCGTGCGAACGCTACCGAAATTTCGGAAATGGAAATTCGGATTCGTTTGCATTCGTTATGTCTGTAATTCGGAATTCGGATACATCCGAATGTCCGAATTTACGAAAATTCGTCCGAATTTCGATTCGGAACGAAACGAATCGCACATGTCTACTAGCTAGGTACTGCACCAAAAAGCACCAAACAGGAGGGGGAACAGGGTGTCCTGAACCTGACACATCTAAAACAATCTCTGATGGCATGGAGTCACTTTTCCAAAAGTGTCAAAGCTTGCAAGGTCCCTTATTTGTGGAATTAGGATAGTCTATCTAGTTGGTTGAAGGAACTTCCTAACAAGTCTAGGCTATTCTGCTGCCAGCTTGCAAAGAAAAGGATGTTCTTGCATGATAATTGGTGGCACTCCGATTAGTGTCTTAAGCCTTGAACTGTTAGCAGGGTTCCTGGTGTGATGCTTGAGATGTCAGCTGTATCAGCTTGAGTCTTGATGGATGAATCTCTAGCCAAGTTGCAGTTTAGGTCAAGACTCTGTTGCGGGAATAGAGAATCAGTTTGGGGCTCTCATCAAGACATTCTAAGTGGAAGGACATTACTTTTTTGCAGTTGTCACATGTAGTTTGATCAATCACAGAACTACCGTGAATGAGCAGCTGGTCCTCTGTGAGCAACTCTGTAGCATCTACTGAAGTACATATTGATTTAAAGTAATTTGTTACATAGTCCATGAACGGATGAACATCAGGATTATTATGCAGGATCCATAACAATAGATTCCTGGTTACCTGCTGAAGGTTAAGCCTTTTTGCTGTCAGCAGTAGTTTCAGATGTTTCACTGACGATGATTCCTTCAGGTAGACTTGATATCTTATTAGAAGTTTTGTTTTTAAATTTGGTATCCCCTTCAAGTGTTTATGAGTTTTAAGGGGTGAATATGGCATCTAGAATTTGTCATCAACGAGCCAACCTAGTTTGGCCTGATTTTGACATCATTGTCAAGTGGTGAGATGTAACTAGTAAAATTGACAAATTACACATGTCTTCTAGTGTAGGGATCTTCTCTCTGTCATTTGGTATTTGATTACACCCGATGAGTGTTGGAAGAATTCCTTTAGTCCTTTTTTGGTCTGAAATAATGAATTATTCAGCAGAAGCAATTCTTCCTGTGGTTTCTATTGTGCCAGCACACGTGTGCATTGTGTAGGACAATACCCATTTCTTAAAAAAAAAAACATTAAAAAAACACTGAAGTTGCCAATGATTGACTGCTTTGGTCATCTAAGACCATGCTTTCTTTGGGTGCTGAGGAAACACTTTAACCTGACATATTTTAGCACTGGTTTTCTCTGAAAGTACTTTGTAGCATACCTCACTATATTCATGATCATTGGAGATAACTATTCATGGCTCTCCCCGCCATGATCTGACCCAGGTGTAAGATCTTCAGTGGACGTGGAGTCCTGTTTAAAGGGACCTTGGTCTAAGGCTGATACATGCCTGTTGCTGTCACATTCCGAGCCCTTAGCTGTAGCCTTGCATTCTTTGGTGATGGTCTTTGTGGATGGACAACACATGAAGAAAATGTTATGGTTCCTTAGAGACTTCTGGCATGGTTCCTTAAAGGAGAACTATGGGGTTAGGGCTTTTCCCCATCGTTCTCCTTAGGGTAACGGGAGGACACAAACTAGCGTCCCGTCCCGGCTACAGCTCACGGTATACTGAGACGCCGCAGCTGAAGCGGATCCCGACAATTATGTCTGGATCCGCCCAGCTGCGTGAGTGACAGCTGGCTCTGCCCATCTAGAGGCAGAGCCAGCTGTACCCGCCCCCTCTCTCGTCCATTCCGCCAGTCAGCGCTGGAGTATCAGAGGGGGGCATCCAGTGCCTCCCCTGTCACGGCAGAGAGCCGTGACAGGATGGAGAAGTAAGCGAACGCCGCTATGTGTTCGCTCACTTCCCGATCTACTGAGCCAACCTGTGACAGTCTCATTGTCACAGGTCGGCTAGAACTATGAGGTGAGTGAAAAGCACTTACCTCATAGTTCTCCTTTAAAGATTTCTTGCATTCTGTAAAGGGCGTTTGCTTGGATGCACAGCATTTCCTGAGAGGATGTTGTTTGTTATGAATGAGACAGTAGGAGTTTGGGTCTTTCTTCGCTGCCACTGCTGGTAGTGAGTATAACTACCATCTTTCTCATGTAGACAAATTTTCTAGAGTCTCTGTATTTAGTGGCTAGTTTTTCTCTTGTTGTAGTTGGAGTGCTAGGAACGCTAGAGTTGATAATTGAAAAGCTTGGATCATTCTTAGCTGCCTGTAGCTAAGTCTTTGATGAACTTCAAAAAGATGGAAATGGCGGAAAGAAGACTAATATTCCTTGTTATACTGTAAAGTCTATTTCCACCTTTGCAGCTGATTAGCATTTATTGTGGTAATGAAGAGGTGCAGTGAGGATGTACAGTATACATGTGCACATTTTAATGACTCGCATTGCAGTCTTTCTTCATTTTTTTAATGAAGGTTTCATCAGGCCTGAAGCCTAACAATATAAAATGTTTTCCTCAGGAAATTCAGTCTGACACCAGGGGCAGATGTAAAGTATACTCTAAAAAGCTCTCCCCCTCCCTGTTATTCATTGTAACACGATCAGTAAACAGCAGCTCTGCCTTTGCACACAATACACTGTCCGGGGAGGGGGAGGGTGTTGCTATTATGAATACTAATTAATAGGGGGTGGGGGGAGGGGTCACTCTCATGTCTTCATTAGTTAAGAGTGGTAAAGTTATTTAGCTCTGCGTAGATTCCTCTGTTTGAAGAAAATAATAATGTAGAAATATTTTTTTTTTCCAGACATTCAATTTTCAATATAGTTTTCATAAACTCTTTAGCATTGTAAGTACACTGCTTAGTTGCTCTGCATTATTCCATGTTGCATCAGCAACAGTTATGCATTGCATAATTATGTTCTAGGGATCAGATAAAATATCAGTTATTTGGCCTTGTTTGTTTTAGTTTTCTTTAGGATACAAGGAAGGCTTCAATTTTTTTTCTAGCAGATATCCCTACTTCCTGCAAATCAGCTTAATCTTGAGGGTCTACATTATCTATTGAAAGCTCAGATCCTTGCTGAGACATGTTGTTGTATTTATGTGCAATCACAGGTTATGCAGAGAACATTTTTTTTTGTAGGTCAGGGATCAAATACAGTTTATCACAGTAGAGCAATATCAGCAGCAGAGATCATTCTAGAAACAACAGCTCTTGTAATTCCATAAGCAAAGTTCAATTCAAAGAAAACTCCAATACATGCACATTTTTCAAAATTATAGAGTGATTTGCTAATAATGAGTGAGATCAGAAACATTTAAAGGGTTATTAAACCCTCAATGTGTTTTTTAATATATCTACTGCTAGCAAGCATCTTGGGGCGGGCGCATGTGCAGTTCCCATTTTTAGCTGGGAGACACACAAGGTAAGTATATGGAAGCGTGCACCCGCATGAAGACACCGTGGGACAGGAAGTGCCAGCAAAGAGAGAGGAGTAAGCGCTGGATCGGAGACCCACAGCAGCGCTGGAGAGAAGGCTGAAAACGACGGGAAAGAAGTAGAAGATCGGATTAATAGACATTATTTAAGGTAAATGCTTTAATTAACATTGGGGGGAGGGGGAAAATATTTTACTTTAATGTCACTTTAAGGTAACACAGCAGACTGTAATCTGAAATCCTCTGTAATCCTCAATTGTTTCAGAAACAGTGGGATCTATTTCTAAGCAGATCTCAGGGTCTGTATTGCAGCATGTGCTTAGTCAGTGCGTGGACAGAGATCAAAAATCAATTTGATACATGCAACACATACATGATCAATGTTGATACATGCAAAGAAAAATCTCCTTAGAATCAGCCTGTGTGGACAGTATGGCCACTTGCTGACTTGCCACAATCCACAGACAACTTAACTCTTCCATAAGACACAGAAGGTAAATCCAACATAGTTTTACTTCAGATAAATGCAATACAAAGGATATTTTTTAACCAATCATTTGAATTGTAAGAAGACAATGGCTTTCCTAAGCCCTATCTCTTCAGTGGAACATTAAACTACGCTGATCAGCATACGGAAGAAGGGAGTGTCTAGCTATAGACTGTACAATCAAACAGGAGAGGGAAGAGATGAACATATCAAGGGCAAAAGCATAAACAGGCTACTGGGGCAGCACAAATACATCGCCCAGATACTCAAATTAGCTTAAAGGTCATACTGTTGTACCATTCTAGGAATACCAAACTTTAATATTTTATCTGGAATTGCCTGAAAGTAGCCCCAAATATTGATAATAACTAAAGCATTATATCATGTCCGGATTTAGTGACACAGATATGCAGTAATTCATATTATAGATTTTATGACCATTCCAGCATTTTATGAAAGTGCATGGATTTTGATGTTCCAACCAAGGGAAGCTTAATAGTAGGTGACAGTGGAGATCAGCACCTTCCAGGCTTTGAAGTGAGCTAACGTACTTTGGCCTAGATACCCCCAATAGAGCATAACGGCTGAACATTTCTTTGAGTATATTTTCCTGTAGCTAGGAAAAAATAGCATAGATTTTTCCTAAAAGGGCAGCAAATTAAAACATTTGCTTGCATGAGCTTTTCTTTAACTGGTTGGTACGCTACAGTATGTCAAAAAGATTATTCAAGTATTGCCTAATTAAATGCTTACATACATGGACGCATGCAGCCACTGGGGGCACAAGCACGCACTGATGCCTCCACAGCAGCTGCTTAGCTGATGGTGGCACCCATACAGGGGGCAGAGGGAATGAGCACTGCGGGGACCCACTAGAAAACGAGGAATTAAACATTTTTAAAGAAAAAGAAAAGCAGATTTAGTCTAAGGTTGGCCTCCTAGGTGGAAACAAACAAAAAAACAACAACTTTAATATCACTTTACTGTTCAATAGTTTTTTATTAGCAGTGGTAAACAAAGAATTTACACAAACAAAGTTTAAATGTAAATACAGTTGTACAAAAACTCGGAATAAAGGAGTGTCAGGTACAAGTTGTACATTCAACATTGGTTACAGTTCCTGATGAAATAAGATCTGTCAAAGGTCATTGATTTGTATGTTATAAAATGGTTCCTAAAGAGCATCAAACATATAGACCTGAGATATGATAATAGGAACGGGAGGAAAGAGACATTGTTATGGGAGAAGACAGTGGAGGAAGAGAGGGGAGGGAGTGAGTGAAAGGAAGGGAAATACCCTGGAAAGCATGGATGGAAATCATACTTGCATGTTGGGCTGTGGTCAAATTATAGGGACAATAGTTGACGGTCAAAATGGGGGGGAAGGCATCGCGAAATCCAAGGATCCCAAATGTTATTAAATTTATTCATAGATCCAGAGAGTTTAGCTGAAAGTTTTTCGTTGGAAGGAGTGGAGTGGACTCGAGTTTTGACTTCATGAAAATGTAGGGATGGTGATTTCCAGGATTTCGCGATAACTAATTTGGCAGCGGTTAGGATATGGGTCATTAAGGCGAATTGGCAATTGTGGAGACTGGGTGGTTTTAAGTTCAGTAAGACTACACTGGGGGGTAAGGACAATGGTGTGTGTAGAAGAGAACGAAGAAGTTTAAGTTAATATCACTTTAAACACAGCCTTGAGAAGACTATTGTCTCTGATTGTGTGATAAATCAGACAAATTTGTAGGCACCAGCAAAAAAACCAAACCATGACTGATCACAGGGAAAAAGATTGATTAGACAGGTTAGCAAAACTTGTATTGTTCACTATTATAAGGTAACCTAGAAATTGCGGTCTGTGCTCCTTCCTCCCTGCTCTAGAAATGGAAATGTGAATGTTTGGGTGAACTAAAGGGTAATGTTTATATCTGAAGCTGCTGATAAATAACTTTTCTACTGACAATATAGTGCCTACACATCCCACCATCCTCTGAGATGCATGACTTTAATTATGAGTTAATTACTAAATATGACAGCTAGACCCACTCTCTTTCATACCTTGCATAACAACAGCTTGTCAGTTAGCACTTAGCAGATGTGTCTATTCATAGTAGGCATATTTCTTAAAGCAAATCTGTTACCTTCAACAACCTGTAACTAACTTTAAAAATGTAAGATAGGAACCACCCCATGCCACTGACACCATCAACTTCCTAACTTGTTGCTGTGGCATGTGCCAGGTGACTTTGAAACCTATGCCTGTAGTATAGTCTTTCTGGTTTGATATACCCATCACTGAGAAATGCTCTCAGTGATTGCAGTAGGTTAAACCTCAGGGTTGGGAGTCCTTAACAGATTGTAGAGATCAGAAATGCATAACAAATAGAATGCAGGGGTCAGGAGTCCGTAACACAGATCGTAGAGTTCAGGAGTGAATAACAAACAGAGTTTGTTGCACTGTATGCACTCCTGACCCCTGCCTTCAGGAGTGCATACAGTGCAGAGCACAAGGGTCCAGAGTGCATAACACAGAGCATAGGGGTCAGGATTGCATAACACAGAACACAGGGGTCAGAAGGGTGTGAGGCATAGTGCAGGCGAGGAGTGTGCAATGCAGGATTCAGGGGTCAAGGTTGCGTAATGAAGAGCACAGGGGTTAGGAATATTGCACAGTGTACACAGCAAAACCAAACAAATACTCCTTCCTCCCAAACTTTTCCCCCCAGGTACAGAGAGCCACCCTCAAAATCTTTTCAGTAGAAAGCTCTTCCCCCTAAGTACAGAGCCCTCCCCCCCAAGTTTCCCCACTACAGTTCCCCTTTCCCAAATACCCCCCAGTACAGACCTATCTCCCTGGTACACCCCCAATACAGATTCCCCCTCCCCCCTGAATCCTTCCAGTACAGATCTCACCCCTCCCTCCCTGAAGTCCTCTCACCTGTCCTCCCGTTGGTTGTGCCACGTAGCACAGTACATCAGAACCGAGTACTGCTGTGGAAGAACCTGAGGTCTACGAAAGCTGGCGGCTGCAGTGCAAATGGCAGATGCGGGGCATGTGCACGGGGTGTCTGTTGCTAGGATTGCCCCTATTGGTGGCTGTGCCGCTTCCAGATCAGCTTATTGCTGTTTCATATGAGCTGAGCATGACACAACGGGAGCTATCACAGAGCTCTGAGTAAGATGCTGTTGCATCCATGATGGTGGCACCCGGCAAAAATTTCTGGCCTTTTGCCTGTTTTGGAAAAGGGAAGCCTTGGCAGGGAGCTTGAATAAATAATGTAAGCTAAGAGGACATCTGATGCGACATGTGTTTTTTAAATGAATGATCTGGGGTCAGTGACTCTTCAAAAAAAACAAACCTCTATTGAATGTAGTTATGTTATCATTAAACAAATTATTAAATGTCTTTTAAATGCAACTAGTAAAACTAATTGTATTTGTATGATTTCAGTTTCTTTTTAATCATCCGTACAACAGCAATCAGGCATCTTGCATTAACCTGTGCTGACAAGGAACGTGCTGACAGGAGAAGAGATGGCTGGCACAGGCTGTTGCTACTTCTTCACTTTTAAATCACAGGCGGTGGGGTGGGTGGCTTATTTGTGTTGCATAACTGCAGAAGAGAAAAGTCAGGTCACCAGGACAGTTGTACAGTCTGGAGGGGCTGTGTATATTTCAGGACTGAACGGACACAATGAAAAAAAAACAACAATTCCTTTGACAGATAAGACAGCTCTCATATATTTTAATGGTGTATTTAGTTGTTATCTTGGAGTCCAGCTTATGTAGTCAGTTTCGTTATGTTTGTTTGAATACTGCTTACCTTTAATAATGGCTTGCAGAATCCTTATTAAATCCCAAAACTCATAACCCCAAGTTTCAGAATAAGATTTGCAAGACTTTGATTGCATAGGAATGTATATTTTAAGAGAACCTATGAACCTCATTCTACAACAGTTTCCACTGATTTGGAAACCCAAGCATTAAGAAAAATATTTGAACCACTGTGTGCTAGCTGCAATAATGTACTATTGTCTGTACAAATTACTGCCACTTCAACTAATGATCTCATTTATGGTTCTGATGGAGGTAATTAAATGTGAATATAAAAACACAGTTTTCTTGTTTAGTGCTCTTTCAAACCGATATTGTAATGGAAAGCCATCAGCAGCTAATAGGCTCGCTAATCCTGACCAGGGCTGGGCCAACTGCCCAAAAATCTCATCTATCACTTGTGCTGTGACAGGCACAATATACCAGTGCTCTTGGATTTCATGTTGTGCTGGACATGATTCAGGGTGGAATTGTAAAGTGTCTCCCACCTGCAGCACAGTTAGAGCTCAAACATATCAGTCACAAGGAATGCTATGAAATAGGGAAAGCTTGATGTGTGGCTTTTCTCTTCGGTAACTGGTGTCATGGACAATTTGGTATAGGGGCAGGTTACCAGAGTAGGGATAGGGGTTTCAGTAATCAAAGCAGTCTCCCTGAAATGAAACCCCCTCTACCTAGGAAATCAATTTTTTTAAAGTTATTGTATACGTGCAATTAGAGGTGAGGTTGCAGTGAGTGTCTCTGCAAGGGTTAAAGTGCACCTGTTCCCAGACCCATTCATACAAGGCTAAATATGATAGATAATTGGCAACTGGGACTTTAAAGCTGTCATAGGAACATAACTAGATACACTAAACATAAATGTATCACATATTTAATGTGCATAATGTCAAGCACAGTACAGAGACCTAGCATATAAAGATATCACAGGAAATGCACCCATACACACTTTGCTTTACCCAACCACCATATACATTTTATGTAGTCTGTAGCTTAAAAGAGAAGTAAAGCCAAACCAGGCAGGCGCTATGGGGCCCGGGCACAGGGGGGCCCAGCCAGGACGAGGATCAAAGGGGTCCCCCGGATGCCGTGTGGGCTGTCTGGGTCGCTATGGCATTTCCGACGGCTGGCTGTCACTGGCGGCTGTCAATGATCTGTGCAGCGGCTTGTTCCTCCCCGGCAGTGGAGGAGGCTGGCAGGTAAGAGGTCTGCAGGGGTGTGACCAGCCCACCTGAGACTCTTCTTTAACCCCTTCGTGACGGGAGACGTACACTGTACGTCCAGCTACAAAGGGACCAAATGACTTGTCACGTACACTGTACGTGACGAGTTATTTGCTGCTTTAGAGGGCTGTTAATCGCTGAGAATCAGCTTTTAACATTCATTAATGTATGCCCTTACTACAGAGGCATTCATTAATGAAAGGGTTAACCTTTTTCAGACACCCGATACCTTAATATCGGGTGTCTGAGAGTCAAAGCAAAGCGGACACAGATGC
>NW_017308245.1:187951-229804 GCF_000935625.1 Nanorana parkeri | reverse complement strand
AAAAAAAATTGTGAAAAGTGTAAAAAAAATAAAAAAATGTGTAAAAAATAAAATAAAATAAGGGACAAATAAATGAATGTATTTATTGCATTTTTTTAGCTGTGCTGGTTTTGTAAAAAAAATACTACAAATCAAAACTGGGAAAAAAGTGTTTTTTTTAAACGGTTTTTTCCTCTTTTTTTATATTTTATTTGTCCTCAGTGAGGCGTTAGACGCACATATGTGATATAAATATGTAGCCCTATCTGTCCTCTAAAAAACAATATATAATATGTGTGGGAGCACTTTGTAAGAAAGTATATTACTGACGTGGAAGAATCACACAGCAAAAATGTCAAAAGTGTGTCAGTCATTTACGAACAGAAACTAAAAACAAGCTCAGTCATGAAGGGGTTATACATTACTACAGAACTAATTGTCATTTATATATGTATTTATAACATTGTTGGATAGTGGGATTTGGACATATATGTGAGGTAAGTGGTGAGGATAATCTATATATGAGCCACACTACAGACTAAAGGGAAATACTGGGTTTCACCTGTGTGCCTCCTACATCCACCTAAATGAGAGTCCACAGCTACAAATTTGGTCTGCTGTTCAGAGTCTTAGGCTGGGCACACACCTTACAACCATCGCAAGACTTTTGTCTTGCGATGGTTGTAAGGTACTTAAAAAAACGTACGATCTGCCTATGTTGCATAGGCAGATCGTACTTGCGATGATCGCAAGCCACGCCCCCTGAGGGGCGGGCTTCCGATGACCGCAATGCCGAACGGGCAGTGTGCGCTTGCTCACACCGGCCCGTACGGCTGTTATCGTACGGACATGCCACAAACCCGCCGAACATCGTACGATGCTCGGCGGGTTTTCGAACATGTCCGTAAGTTTAAAGTCGTGCGACCTTACAGTAGTAGAGGTCGCACGGCTTCCACACACCTTACGATAATCGTACGATCGTGGGATTTCCCGTGATTATGGTACGATTATCATAAGGTGTGTAGGGACCTTAACATATACACTAACCAGTTATTTTAAGGAGACTTCAGGGTCTCCTGGGGAAGCAGGTGAGGTGTCCTGTGAAACGCGTTGAGTGATCCACATCTCACTATTAAGATCAGCAAGTGGAATACAACAAGCTATCTTTATAGTTATGATATGAGCAATATAATGGATGTATCTAAATATGATAAACAGTCTAATATAGCTGGTGTAGTGTGGAATTTAGGATAACCCTCAGAGATCTTGAAAGTGAATTTGTGAACACAGACTGCTGGAATTTCAAACTGGTTTTATTGTTACGCTGTCTTTTCAGAAAATCCTTTTGGAGTGAAATGATCTAAACTTCAGAAAAGAGTAGTGTGGTAGTGTGGTCCAGCATGTTGTTTTGGTTGGATGACTTTGGATGGAAAGGCACATTATGTCCATTTCCAAGGCAGCATAACTTTCTAAGCAATGCAGATCACTCCCTAAATGTGTAAAGTTGGTTATGCAAAACAAGCAAATTTATGTCAATGCAGAGTTTTGGCAGAAAGACTGTACCTGCACCACTTATTCAAAGGAAAACAATCAAGAAAGGCTTCTATCCTCACTGATTGATGTTTACCTCAAAACGTTTTTACCCATTAGTGTCTCCTAAAGACAAAACAACTTTTGATTGGCAGCATATTTCCCATCTAACTCAAGTTCCCCCACCCTACTTGATAATGACCACATTGGGCTACTTTGCCTCATGTCTATGGCATTGGGATCCAGTGACTGAATTCACCCAGAAGGCCCACAGGTGATACTATACAGTAGTTGGTATTTTGCATGGTTTTGCCTATAAAGCCAATCAATATCTCTTCCTGAATGTTAATATTACCTACATGGCCCCCAACTAAGATCCACAGCCAGACCATATCTAAATGGGGTTTTAGATAAGTATATAAAACACTTCCAGGTTTTAGTAGGTTTATGTAAAGAGGGGTGAATTTAGTCAGCAGATTTGTCCTCAGTACTCAGGCCTGCTTTAAGTGCTGAAAGCAAATCTTATTTGTGCCCTCTAGCATTTTAAATAATAGATAATGTTTGTATTATTCATTTTTTGCGTTTTAGACCAATTACACTGTGGAGTATTTGCAATCTATACTTCTGTTTTATGTGACTGATGGAGCATGGTCACATTCCCCTTTGTATGGAATTTACAATGTGCATAAGCTCTAAACATTTGAAGTGTGCACGTTTAGGAAACTCAGAAGAGTAAAATTCCAGAAGAAGAGGAATCAGACAGCAATTTAGATTAGTATCTGACATCCACAAACACCTATCCTTATTAGTTTTTTCACTGATGGCTTATACAAATGGGAAATCTGGTTGCTTAGGCTTACTGTAGTAAGCTAGTAGTACTTGCACTTCGTGCTACCTTACTATATACTGTCTGCTTAAGGTACCACTGGCTTATACTAGCCTGCATCACTGGAACATTGTTGAAGGAATAGCACAAACACATTGCCAACATCTAAAAATTATTTACAAGGACACTTTGATGCTATACAGGATTATCTAACGAAATGCACAATTGCCTTTATTGTGTTTAATGATGTTTGATCATTGTTCCAGAGAAAATAATAGATACCTTTAATTAAAAATGTTTTCATTTTATAAACAATACCACACAAAGCATTGTTCCGGTTCCCTGGAAAAGGAAGAGTTGTGAGATGTAAAGAACATATTATTAGAGGTTATTGGGAATGTATTCATAAATACACAGCTCCCCCTGCTGGTTAAAACACAATTCTTGCACTTAACAGTGTTTATGTAGTGTGTTAAATAATGAAACCGATTGTTTAAGCCTCATACATGCATTTTCCCCTCATACAAAATGTGGCAAATAGGAATATATGTTGACCATAGTGGCGAGCTGAATAAGCACATAAGTTATGACTATGAATTTCATTCATATGGTTTGAAGTTCGCTTATTACTTAATTCTCCATTACTGCCCCCTCCCTTTCCCTGCTTACAAATTGCTGTAATATAGCTGTGAAAAAAACACCCTTTAGGAAAAAATTTGAAAAGTTGCCCTGACTTCTGTCTGTGGGGTTTAGGCAAGGAAAGGGGACCTCACCTTACCCCCTTTTCCTCCAGCGCTCATTGGAGGGACAGACAGGGGAGGGGACGAGCAAGGCTGGCTCTGGTTCTAGAGAGGCAAAGCCAGCTGTCAGCTGGTCAACCAGGGTATCTCAACAATATTGTTGGGATCCTTCCCAGCTGCAGTGCGGGTCTGTGATGTCAGTTGATATCGGGCAGTAGACCGCTATCTGCTGACTGGGTCACAGGAGTACATTAGTAAATTTATTCCTGTAACCGAAAAGAGAAGTTAAACCAAAAAAAGTTTGGCTTTGCTTATCTTTTAATGCAGTGCTTGACTACCATAGGTGTAAATGAGGCCTTAGGACAAATGGCATCGTAGCTCCCTATTTTCCAAGATGGGAAGGAGTGATATATCTTAGTACAAAGTATACAGGAAAAGGGAACATCTCTGCTACACTCCCAATTATGAAAAACCATGAAGATGAAAATAGTTGTTGAGCCCACTCATGCTATTTCCATGACTACTTTTGTTTTAAACTAGCATTTTAAAATGGCAAATGAGGTGGTTTTTAGTGTAATACAGTATAATACTTTTGGTAGCAAAATAATGCATTTATAAAAGTCTTTTTATCAGCAGTGCAAGATTTGCAAGGGGGAGGGCAGGAGCAGAACTCACTGGCCCCCCCCAATCCCTCCCCCCGGCGATTAGCATAGCTTTTGAAACTATGTTAACGGGCCACCAGGTTGGGCCTTCTGAGAACCCCCTTGAGGACCGAGCGGCCGCCGATCGCAGAGCCGCATCGGAAGCTGGCCAGCCGGCCGGGTGCAGGTGACAAACAGGCGGCAAAGGGAGAGAGCCACTGCAGCTGCGGCCACAGCAGAAACCCCCCCACCCCACAACCAGGGTCCATGGAGCCCCCCAACGACCACCAGGCCAAGGTAAGGTGACAACATTTTGAAAACAAAATCCGGGGACATTTTATCACCGGGAACATAAAATAAAATAAACTTTTTTTGTATATATTCACCTGATCCCTGCATCCACCAAAAGTGCGGCCTCCCGTCTCCCACGCTGTTACAAGCTGCATGTGGCGTGTGCATTGCTGTGTAATGTATTGCTGGGATTTGTAGTCCACTATAGCTGATGGTATTCTGCATTGCTGTATAATGGTATTGCTGTATTTTGTAGTCCTCTATAGCTGATGGTAGTCATTATTGCTGGGATTTATAGTGCTCTATAGCTGATGGTATTCTGCATTGTTGTGTAATGTATTTCTTGGAATTGCAGTTCTCTATAGCCAATGCCATTCTGCAATGCTGTACAATGTATTTCTGAGTTAGTGGCAGAACTACCAGAGTCGCAGCAGTCATGCACTAAACCAATAAATACATTCACACTACTGTTACATGGATGGCAAAAGTGGCAGATAGGGGCGGGGAGAAGGCGGGGGAAGAGGCAGAGCGGGAGGGGGGCCAAGTTGCTGCACCATGGGCCTCTGGGTTGTACTTGCCCCCTGGGCTAAAAGTTGCCAGTCAGCCCCTGCTGGAACTGGGAGGTTTCAAGGTGATTCTGGAGGATTCTAGTCGTGGGTCCAGGCTTTAGCAGTGGCCAGCACTCTATAATTGCACAAGTGTGCACAGCCATTAAGAAAAGGATGCTGACTAGGGGAATTAGCTCCTGCTGGGAAAGAGGAACAGACCGCGTTCAGGTGTCAGGAGAACACCCTCAGTAGTCAGAGAGGAGTCAGGTCGTGAGTGTGCTGGAGGCACACTAAGACAGCCAGGGAGGCTGGGAGAGAACTGGTGAGGCTAGGAGAACCGTGAGCCTGAGGGGCCACCAGTACAAGTGTGGGACAGCACTTCAAAGAGGACCAGTGGGTCAGAGGTGCCAGTGTTTAAAGTGGAAGCCAGGAGCCTATTCTTGTGTTGCTTTAAAGCCTTTCATGAATGTTACGCTGAACAACCCCTGCGTGGGTACCCAAGATGGATATATGAACTTTGTGTTGAATAAAAGTGGGCTACCGAGCCCTTAAACCGAAGATATTGCGAGTAGACTGCATTCTTAAGCGCTCACCCTATGTGCTAATATCCCCAAACATCACAATATATATATATATATATATAATCTCCCTCCAGAGCCACATCCTATCTTCAGATCTCCACACTCCACAACAAAGTGCACTGCAGAATCCCTCCTAAACTGGAGTAAACAACTATACCCCAATTGCACAATGCATTGTTCAGTGCATGAGCAACCTGTTGCCGGCAACATCAAATGGCAGCTGTGGGGTGCTTTCCTATCTATGAGAATGTGACAGGTTGACTTTAAAGCTGAACTCCAGGCAGCTATAAAACTCCATCAATTGACCTTTATGCTTGTTACCAATGTTCTTCAAGTTTGTTATCTTATTGTTTTACATATATGGCTGATATGTTATCTTATTGTTTTACATATATGACTGATATGTTATCTTATTGATTTACATATATGACTGATATGACTTATATTATCTACCAATAATGCAGTTATGGATTCCTGTGAAATAATTTTATGGGTTTTTTTTTTAAACAGCTGCCATATTCTGTGTTTATAACATCCTCTTGTTATCCCCACAAATGGCAGCATTAGGACTGGGAGAGCGAGGGAAACCACTAGAAGTTAGCCAGGCTCTACTGCATTGCATATGTGCTAATTATGTGAAATTGGCAGTTTTTGGTGATCCCAGGTGATCATCACATCCAATTCTACAGTGGGATTGCAACACAATACCACATTGAACAGTGTATACAGAAGGTTATGTTGAGTGAATCTTCATCACTTATGCAGGACTTTATGGCCAGTATGCGTAATGAAATGAAATGCTGTGCAATCTTTCAAGAATGTTTTTTCTGAACTGTTGCCAATCACTACCTCCTCGATTGCCTCTGCATGGCCATCTGGAAGTTCTGCTCTGCCTTGTTCACTTTCTAATTCTGCTTTTACTCGGGTAGAAGAGAAAGAGGAGCATTCTGGTTTAGATACTGACAGTTCCCTAGAAGAGGGAGAGGCTTTAGAAGGGAATGTGGAGATTCAACCGCCACGTCACCTTTTTGCTCTAGATGACATGGACGATCTGTTACAGGCTATTTATACTACTGAACAGATTCCTGAACCTTCAAAAGCTTGTTCTGTGCAAGATAGGCTTTACAGGGGGTTGCAGGATTCCGAAGGTAGAGTTTTTCCTTTCCATCAAACACTAAAGATTTAGTTTTAGGTGAATGGAAGGATCCTGTTGGACAGCAAGCCTACTTCCCACCCTTACTGGATTTTATATTGTCTAGTGGTTCCACTCGTGCACTGGTGGAGGTATTCTACTTTAATCTCAACTGAGGGACGAGGGGGGTGGGAGGGGTTTTTAACCTTGTCTGATTGTGTTTCCTGTAGACTGAAGATGCAATCATCTCTCAGGTTGCTGTCCTGGAAGATTCTTAGAAATACCGTTACCGGTAAGACTAACCGTAGATATCGAGGAGTGTCGCAGAGGAGCTGGTGAGAGCTAGCATCTGGAACCCTGTAAGAGATCCCTCACCCTATTTCCAGGTGCTTGCTAGAGAAGAAGCCAGTTGTTGCTTTATGAGTCCAGAGATAGTTCTCTCTCTCTCAAGGTCCTGGACTATCCTGGCTGTACGGTGTACTATTTCTATTGCTGGTCGCTCTGACAGGACCACTGTACTACTGAATCTAGCCATTGCTACGGGAGAATGAAGAGTCCTCTGAATTAATACCCGGGTATCCTACAATCCCAAACCCTCTCTCCTAGTTTGATCCTGTGCAATTGGCTCTAGAGAGGCAAAGCAAGCTGTCAATCAGGCAGCAGAGTGGATCCCAACAATAGTGTCAGGATTCCAGCTGCAATGCTGCTCTGCGCTGTCAGCAAATAGTGGGCAGTGGCCCGCTATTTGCTGACTTTGGGCCACAGATGTACATTAGTAAATGTAAATCTTTGACTCACAAGAGAACTAAAGCAAGGTTTGTCTTTAGTTTTCTTTTAATTCCAAATGCTGCATAATATTTGTTTGGAATATGTGTTATGTATAGAGTACATTTTTTAAAACCTAAAATGTTTCTATAAAAAGACATCTACTCTTTATAAAAACGACCATTAATACACACAGAAGGATAGAGAAAGCTGTGTCAGTTTACAGAATCCAAATCACCAATACAGCAGAAGTTGAAGCTTTGAGGTGTACCCATGGGGCTACTGCATACTGAGTGTCAATGACAACAAAGAACATAGTGTTACATGTGTCTCTAGCAAAAAAAAAGCATGTGCGCTGCTCCTACAGAGAATTATTAAGGTGAGCGTAGAAGTACCTGAAACAAAAGACGAATCAAAGTATTTTGCAGTTAACACCATGGGTAAACAGACTTGTGATCATTGAAAAGAAGAATGGAAATCTTAGAGTCTCCCTGAATCCCAGGGACCTTAACAAAGCACTCAAACAGCAGCTTTTCTCCATTTACACACCTGAGGAATTACATGCCAAATTGAGCGGAAAATAATTTTTCATTATCTTGCATGATAGATTGATGGCTTCAGTTAGGTCAGTCAAAAGTTCTGTCTGCTACCATATGCTAGTCAAGTATTTTTTAAAAATTGCAAAGGAATTAAATGAATCTACATAATAGCAGATTGTAGCTTAATGATGTTCTTTGCAAAGTTATAGATAGTGATGAGCCCGAACAAGGCAACACAACTGAATCAGACTGATACACAGTCCGGGCTAAGTGATTTGCTTAAGTGAACTGGTAAATAGTCCCCTTGGACTCCTTAAAGATCAGATTTATTCTGGAACAACCTTTGTTCCCTTTATGGAGCATAGGTCTCCTGCCCCCATTAGCTGACCTCTGCTCAGCAAGTATAAAAGCCAGTAAGAGATTGCCTAATAAACAGAGACAGTACAACACATCATCTCTGTTGATTATGCAAATTCCCATTAGATCATTTCTTGCTGATCAGAGGTCAGTACATGTGGACAGGGGGCCCCTGCTACATTGTGGAAGTGAACAGTAAGATATCTAATTGACCAGTTCACCTAAATATTAGTGCATTTGAAAATAATTTACCCTTCCTAATGTCTCTTCTTAAAGGAATAGTAGCTAATCCATTGTCATTTTACCCACAATTGCCCGCTTAAAAGGTCTGCTTGAATTATCCATGTTTTTAAGGACCAGTGAAACATTGTAGATCACAAGTAAATAACTCTTCCTTGTGATTTACAGTGTTTCTATTCAGTGAAAACATGGATGAGTCATACAGAAACTTTAAAAAGAAATAATAATAAAGTGTAAAAACAATTAGGAAAATAAAAATGATATCTAAATATATTTTTTATACTATAATTATAAAAATGTTTCTAAAAAAATGAAAATAAAAACTTGTGAAAAAAAGTGTTTTCTTTACGTTTTTTCCTCATTTCTTAAATATTTTATTCAAACTAAGTGAGGCGTTAGGTACACCTTTGATTTAATTATATAGCCCTATCTGTCCTCTAAAAAACAATATATAATATGTGTGGGTACATGTAGTAAGAAAGTATATTACTGCCATGGAAGAATAGCACAGCAAAAATTTAAAAATTTTAACATTTATACATTTATAAACAGAAACTGAAAACTAGCTCAGTCATGATGGGGTTAAAGGGGCCCACTGCCAACGGGTACACACTGGGAATATTGTGGCCAATTCAGCAGGAATCAGATGAAAATCGCTGCATTGGTGACCCTATTCCATTGACAAAAGTCTATAATAAGATCAACTTTTGCCAAAGGAACATGTTGGAAATCAGCTGCAATCAGCTGCAAGCATCGCCGGCCACTGTCTGAATACAATGCTCACAGCGGGCGATTCTTCCATCCCTGCTGTTCAGCGTGGATGGAGGAATCTGTTTTTGTTCAGCCCTCAGGTTGAATGAAGACAATATAAGCGTGTATACCCGTCTTTACTCACACTTTCCTTCACACTTAACCCTTCACCTAGCCTTGAAAGTTAACACTTAGGCCACACATCTCCTTTAAATTTACCATCTGCATTTACTGTACATATACATACAGTTTCATAATACATAAATACATTAGTGTGCATGACCTGGTCACAGTTCCACTTTGGGGAATAATTACTTAATTGTACATGCAGCTAGAGAAGTCAGTGAGAACTTGTTTTAAATCTCTCTCTACTGCTTGCTAGAAATATGTAAATACATCAATGTCTACAGTCTGGTAACTGGTGCACTTTATCTACTAACCCCTGATGCCCATACACCTTACAACCCTCGCAAGACTTTTGTCTTGCGAGGGTTGTAAAGTAATTAAAAAAACTGAGGGGCGGGCTTCCGATGACTGCAATGCTGAACGTGCAGTATGCGCGTGCGCACACCGGCCCGTTCGGCAGTTATCTCTCGATCATGCTAAAAACCAGCCGAAAGTCGTACGATTCTCGGCTGGTTTTCTAACATGCTCGAAATACAAAAGTTGTGTGACCGTACAGTAGAAACGGTCGCACGCCTTCCATACACTGCACAATTATCGTATGATCATGGGATTTCCCGCGATTCTCATACGAGAATCGTACAGTGTATGGGCACCTTTAGCCTTACCCCATCTAACCCATAGTTACCCGCAGGTAACTATGGTCCATCTTGCTCTGTAATTGGTGCCAAAACCACCTGGCCTTTGTGCTAAACACTGTGCACACATAATAAAAGAGCTACTGTATTTTAATGCCTTTAGTATGACAGCGCTTGTCCTAGTTTTAACAGATATATATGTGGCAAAGGAGCTTTCACTGTGTCTTCTATATGCTAGATGTATTCAGTTATGTGTTGTGAACTTACAGAACCTGTGAAGTGTCAATAGATCTCTTGGGAGTTTAATGGAGGGGGGGACTGGGAACCCTTACAAAGAATAGTACACATCCTACGACATATTTGATGAAAAACACAGAAATATTCATAAAAAGAAATTTAAATCATTGTGAAGATTATTTTATATCTTTATCTAGAGTGATTACATATTTTGCAGATCTAGCGCACGAAAACGCGTAAAATACACATTTGCAAGTCAGTGGTGACTGTTCACACCTTAGCGTTGCGTCGCACAGACAAAAACGGCTGTCACATAAAAAGATGCAGGAGCTATTTTCAGGTGGATGTCACACATTTTTGGTCCCAATAGATATCTCTATGCAGAGAGAAACGCATGTTTTCAAATGCAAAACGCGCAAAAATGCGCAAAACTGTGCGAACCTGGCCTTCCTGTGCTATAACTGTAAAGCCTGCGTTAAACCAGGTTCTGTATGCAGTTCCTAAGGAGGTTCTCCAGGATAGGATTGCTTGGGGAGATGCTGCTAATAAGACATAAGCTGTTCAATTCTGTACATATCTATGACAAAGTCCTTACTAACATCCAGGCTTCAGGACTAATACATTTACATTGCACCAGGCCTGAGACAGGAACAGTTTAAAGGAAATCAGAACTTTGCCCATTTCAGGCAAAGTGAAAGATTATCTTTAAATCTCACCCTCCCGACCTATTATACTGACCTTCCTTGTGCACCCGCACCACTCTGTAACTTTGGAACTTAAGTTTGTGTTTACACAGTTTGTGTTTACACAGTGTACATGATGTCCTCCGCACACAACAGCATATCTCCCAACTAGAGATGAGTCTGAGCTTGGCGCAAACCCAGTTCGCCTGAGACTACTCAAGCCCGCTCAAAACTACGACTGCCACCCCCTCCTCTCTAACTAATCATTGTCTACCCCAACTTTCTGAGATGATGCAGTGAAAGAATGACACCTGTGATTTGCTTGAATCATAGTACTGGGTGGAATTAACCTTTTAATGTCTCTTGTATGAATGTATTTATGTACTACAGAATATTTTTCCTTACTAAACCTTGACCATGTCGAATGGAATTACATTTTTTTTCTTGCAACTGACAAATTTCTTTTTAATTAATATAAATTGAAGATACAAAGCATTGACCTGCTTCCTTCAGATATAATCTTTTCAATATTGGTATGTCAGCACCTCTGAGTGCATGTTTTAATATACCATATATTAACAAATTTTCCACAGCTGTTTCTCTTGCAGTAGGATAACAATTTAACACAGGTTCTATTTGATTTGCCGGCACTGGATAATGGGAGGAGGTCACTTGTAGTTCAATGGTCCCAGTCATGTTCTGGAGATATTAACTATTGCTTGCAGTCAGTCTTCCAGATTTACTGGGGTGAAGTGCAGGTCAGTATTACACTTGGGCAGATGAACCTGATAAGTCACAGAATGGAGAAAACATTGCATCGCAGTGTTCCAAAGAGCAAGCAGATTACTTTTTATCAGTGTTCATTTCATGGATGAGCAGGGAGCTTTGTGCTCACTAGATTGAAATATGTTAATGTATCCCATGCATGTTTCCTGCACTATTTACTATTATAGCCCCCACTCTAAGCAAAATCTGTCTCCACTGGTGTGGTAGGCACATGTGAACATAGTAGTTATCTTTGGTTCATGTACCTACACAATCATCCTGCTTGTCAGATCATTAATTAAAGTCACTGCTCAGAGGCTCTTTACCTTTAATTTCCTGTTCAGGGGACTTGGACACTAGTGGCTCCTCTCACATAAACGTGACTGGTCCCTTCACCTTCCCTTGTAGTTCCAGTGGTTCTGTGGCTGACATAATACCGTACTATGGTACTAATTTAATTCAGCAGAATGTTGGAGGACTAAAAAGGGATCATATTTAGAATCGAGAGACCAATAATAAAGATTATTTGATTTGTAAAAGTTATCCTGCAATAGGGCTTTAGGGTTAATTTATTGTTCGTGTATATGTATTAAGTAATATGACTCTTTTTATAGCTTCTGTAGTTTATCATGTCATATTTTTTGGTGACTGGTTCAGTCTTTCCTTCTGCATGCTATCTCTTTTCAGTCAATATTTCTTGTCAAAAAATTCCCCAGTTGATCTCCATTTCTATGTAAATTCTATTAAAAAAATAAAATAAAGTACAGTATTGAATGCTTGAACAAAATAACCTAATGAGATGTCACCTGAGGCAACCACCTCAGGCTGCCTCATTATAAGGATGGCCCTGACTACATTCACTCATCTACTCATGGAACATTAACAGGTGTTGGAACATGGAACATTAACATGATGGTTGTTACTTATGATACCCTTACTGCCAACAAATTCTTGGATATAGTCCCTTGTTAGGTGTTAGGCTAACTTGTCTGTAGTTTCCTGCCATACATCTCCTCGACCATTTTAGAATGTTGGTACCAGTCAGTTGGCACCATTTCAGTCAGTAAGGTGTCTTAAAAAAATAGAAATAGCGGTTTGGCGATAACAGAGCTAAGTTCCCTGAGGACTCACAGGTGTAAGCCATCTGGTCCCCATGATTTATTCACATTAGGTTTTTCTAGTCTATTTTGAACCTGGATATTTGTCAGCCACAGAGGTAGATTCACATCTGTGTTAGAGATATTACTCTGCCTATGAAACCGTTATTTTTTTATTTGTGTAAATGAAATAAAAAACATGAAAATGTATTTAGTACATCAGGCTTCTCCCTGTCATTTGTGACCAACACCCCAAGTTCATCTTTTATGGGGCCTATGTGTTCTGTTCTTACCTTTTTACTCTTACTATATATATTTTTCCGTAATCTATTTTAGCTGCCCTGATTTCTCTCTTGCCTCTCCTTGTAGCTCCAGAATATTGAGGTTGTCCCTTCATATTTGTATTTTTTAAAGGCAATGTTTTCCTCCCTTATTTGCTTTTTTACACTAGAGATTAAAATTGTTTTTATTTATATGAGTTACCTATTGGAAAACACTGGCAAACACTGCAGTTGTTTAATACTCCCTTAAAGCACTCCCACTTGTCCTCTGCGTTCTTTGTTGAGAATAATTGGTCCCATTGAGTATCATATAGTAAGCAATGCAGCTTATTGAAGTTAGCCTTTTTGAAATTTAGAGTTCTTGTCATATCAGCATACCTCTCTTCTAGCAAATTAGGGCAAATGTATTTACACTATGATCACTACAACAAAAGCTTTCTCTGATTTGCATGTCTGTAATGAGCATATTTTATATTAATAGGTCAAACTGAGTATTCTTTCTGGTTGTTTCCACCATCTGACCCACTGTCCTGCAGTAACTTTAAGAAATGACCAATCGTTGTTATGTGTGCAGTTGTGTTCACCCAATGAATATCAGTATAATATCAGAATGGTGCATCTGCAATGTAAAGGAAAGGAACAAGAATCAGTTACTAATAGGTGTTTGTAATAATCTGAATTTCTACTCTTGAATTGTTACAATAGTGTAGTCTTACATTTTAGAAATTACATGATTTTTTAAAACTTGTATTCTATTCCTTTCACAGTAAAAGTGTCAGGGTGTAAGACCCTAACTCATGCCTGAGCTGCGCTGATAACATAGGTGACAGGTAGCAGAGGTGACATTAAGGGTCGAATAGCCTAATAATATCTCCTTACAGAGAACCTGTCACTTCCACTTCTAAATGAATGGTTTGCATAGAGTTTTAAAGCATTGCCTATGGACAATTGTCCATACTGTAGTTTGTCACTGTTTCATGATACACACAATTTGGAAGCTTGACTTGTTTGGTATCTATCTACTCAACACAACCATATCTTTTATATTTTACCAAAAAATTGGGGATCATATTGTGTTGGGTTTATTATACTGGGTGTGAGAAAATGTTGTGCTATTATCATGCGACATAAAAAATTGCAACTTCCACCAGTTTATTTTCTAGGGTCTCTGCTTTCAGAAAAGATATCATTTGGGGGGGTTTTAATTAATCTTCAGGCCTAAAATGTGCATTTAACATGTGTGCAAAAAAAACCCAAAAAACAATGTATGTATGTAAATATTTGAATGTCCATAGATTGACCACAGTGCTTGTTAATAATATGTATATGTTTGAACCACAGGTTCACGTTTATTGCCAAATGTAATATGAAAATGAAAATGTTACTTTGGGAGTTATAAATAAGGCTCCAGTTACTGCGCAGTGATGTAATATCGGTCAGTAACTTTAGTCAGAAACGATACAGAATACGCACAGCATACTTTTGCGCATGGATCCTCAGTAAATATCGTTTTCTTTCATCTAGTTGTTCTTAAGGCTTAGATATTTAAATTTTTAATACTTCCAATCATGTAATTATGCTTAAAATTTAGGCAGTAGCTGGCTTTTATAGACCGTGAAATAACTTTGCTTCTTTTGTGATAACATTACTTCAGTTTTCTGCATTTAGGGACAAAAACTATACCCTTCATTTTATATTCCAATTAATTAGGCACTTCATTTGAGAGCTGTAGTCGAGTAAACTGCATATGCCTTGCAGCTGCATAAAAATGTATTTTCCGGATAAATATCAGAAGCCATGCATAACTGAAATGATAATTGTGGTCTTAGTAAAATGTTACGTATGATAATAAAATCCAATTGGTACATTGTTTTAAAAGTCAATAAACATGTATGATTTACTATTCGTCGTTATAAAATCGCATGGAATGCCTAATGCTACTTAATCAGGTCTCAGACATCTGGCATAAACTGGCTGCCAAATATTTATTGTATGCCACCTCAGACCTGGCAGATGTTTTGCAGGAAAACAAGATAGGAAAAAGTCACAGATGCAATGTTGAAAGTGATTATTATGCATGCTGCAGATAAATCCTCCTGAAGTCTTCCTAATGACACTCCCTGTATCACAAGCTGCTGCGCAGGAAGAGCCCTAGCAGCTAATTAACACCAATGCTGAATGTGTCCTGATTTGATAAATAGGAGTCCTGCAAGAAAAATAACCCAAGCATGGCCTGTCTGCAAATTAGAGAAAGGGGAGAATACTGTACAGCAGCAAAAAAAAATCTTTTGTAAATGCCAAACTTAGCTAATACATATCTTATATACAAAACGTAACACCTTAGTTCTCCAAATCCGATCTGTGTATAAAATTAGTAGTGTGCGAATTAAAAATATATATATTTCTTTTAAGCCAGTAATATATGACTGTGAAGGTTCTCAGTAATAGGAAGACATGTAGGAGCATGGCTAAGTACACCATTTTCTACCTGATCGGGTGTTTAGCAGGCACTGATAACACCAGCTAGACACACCACTTTAGCTTCAATGTGAACACAAATAGATTACTAGAAACTAACATGTTACAGTAGACCATATTAGATCAAAATCATTTTAAAAGAGCCACTCAACATGCTAGAGAACACCGTTTAGAGATCAAAAACATTTTTACAAGAGACCTCTAACAAATTTCAAGAGATCATTTGAGGCCAACAACATATGACAAAAGACCATCAAGATGTTAGAAAAGACCATCAGCATGTTACATGACCGTTGGAGAACATGTTGCAAGTGACCTCTTGTGCAGTACTAGAGACTGTCAGACCACTAAAACATTACAAGAATTATTATTATTATTATACAGAATGTTTATACATTTGTTATATAGACATTTCTGTATGATTAAATTGGTCTGTGTGCAATTCAGCAGGCAATGTTGATATGTTATATTATTAATGTCAGTCCAGCTCCAAACTATCTTCCATCTCCTGTTCCATATTGTAAAGTATTCATGTCAGGTCCATGACAAACACATTGGGGGAGATTTATCAAAACTGGAGCAGACACAAACTGGGGCAGTTGTGCACAGCAGCCAATCACCTTCTCTCTTCAGTTTTTTCAGTGAAGATTTGAAAATGAAAGAGAGATGCTGATTGGTTGCCATGCACAACTGCTCCAGTTTTTGTCTGCTCCAGTTTTGATAAATCCCTCTCAATGTGTAAAGCTCTTCTGACCAGATTTACCTTTGACTGTGATCCCGAAGAAGCTACAATCTAAAAAAGGCTGTCTGTTGTCCTGCAGTTCTTCAACATTGCCTAGAAAGCAATCCTTCACTGCACATTCACTCTGCATTCTGGTTGTTCATTGCTAAGGGTGATCAACAACACAGCAATATTACGGATACATACCATGCCAATAAATGTAATTGATTAGAAGTAGCTTCCCAGATGGCACAAAGAACTAGTGGTTCTGGCCAGATAGAGAAGATGTAGTGGAATCTGGCTCTGACTGCATTCCACAAACTGATATACTAAAGATGGGCTTCTGGACTACCTACCCTTTTGTAGCTTGAAGCTATAGAAGCTACAAAGCTAAACACAAGGAATTCCATTGTTTTCTATGGCTCCTGTTCACACCCGAGCATTCTGTACTTTGTAGCAAAACGCCAGTAGCTTGATAAAGTACTTGTCTCTTTTCAGGCAGATTTGAGTGTTTTGGGCTCCATAGACTTCAATGGAAACACTTTAAAACATGCGTCACATTTGGTCATTGGCCAAATAGAAATGTGCCTAAAACTAAACACTTGCAAAACTCTCAAAAAACGTATACATATACAGTATATGTGCATATACACATGTAATGATGCTCAAAAACACCTTTAAAATAATGCCTATGTGTTAATGGGGCTTTAGGGCTGGCTCTGGCACATAACACATAAGTATACAATGAATAGTCCTTTATTTTGCTTTTCATTGCTCTCTTAAGCATGTGATATATGATAATTATTATGCTTACATTTTGTACACTTCTCTGGTTCCAGTTGAATGACAACTATCAATAAAATGGAATTGCACTAGGGATGCACCGATACCGATACTAGTATCGATATCAGTGCAGATACCGAGTATTTGGGCAAGTACTCATACTCGTCCAAATGCTCCAATACTTACCCCCGATAACGGAACTTCCGGTCAGAGGGAGATCTCCCTCTGATCAGCAGAGATGAGGGAGCATGGGGCCAGCTTGCTTTACAATCAGGAAGCCGGGCGGTGGGTTATGACCGGCTTCGTGGCTTCCTGATTGGCTAGGAAGCCAGCTTCATTTGTTGGTAGGCTGCCTGGCTTCCTAACCAATCAGGAAGCCGTGACGCGAGTCATGACATACCACCTGGCTTCCTGATTGGCTAGGAAGCAAGCTTCACTTGTTGGCAGGCAGCCTGGCTTCCTAACCAATCAGGAAGCCATGACGCGAGTCATGACGTGCTGCCCGGCTTCCTGATTGGCTAGGAAGCCAGCTTGACTTTTTTTCTAGGCAGCCTGGCTTCCTGACCAATCAGGAAGCCGGGCAGTACGTCATGACTCGCTTCACGGCTTCCTGATTGGTTAGGAAGCCAGGCTGCCTTCCAACATAATTTCTGACCCCAACATCTGACCACCTGCAGGCTTCAGGCCTGGTCAGACAGCATACACATTACGCACTTCCCCAGGCAGGAGGCCCGGGGGAGAAAGAGACTCTCACATGGTCAGACCCAGATATTTGCATCACTGGCCATGAAACTATCCATAGATATCCATAGTATTCCATTATTGGTTGCTTTGTGGCAAGGTTACACCCAGCGGCAGGCAGATGCAATCGATAACAGAATCCTTAGGGAAAGCCAAATGAGTACAGACTATACACTCAGGCAGACTAAATGAAATCTCAGCAAACTAAATTTAAGTATTTACCCACTTAGGGCAAGGTGGTTACATAAACATAACTAATTATAACTGAGCAGTAAAGGTATATCAAATATTTTATAGGTAGAATAATGTTATGAAAGAGAACTTGTACTTTTATGTAAAGAAGATAGGAAAGGCCATGCAAAATTTTAGAGGAAACATATCTAGTACAGCAATATAAAATTATCAAGCATATGAATAAGTGATGCAGCAGAGGAACACAGGGAATAAAATATGGGTTAAGGAAAGGGTAAAGGGCATTACAAACACAGATCTGCTGAAAACATAATTTCATTCCAAAACATAAACTTATTATCTACACCTGTCTTTATTATACAGCTGCATAATATTCCTCTCTTGTGTACAACAGAAATTACCATCTAAGCCTTTTATCCCACTAAAGGTTTATACCCAGATCCGCTGTGAATTAATCTTGATAAATCTCCCTGATTTATTACCATGGCAATGGTCCTATTTTCCTTGCTTTTCAAAACACCTCTGTTCTATTACTGACAGCCAAATACAGTTATGTAATTTCTTGCAGATAATACCTTTATTATATTGAGCAGGTTGTGTAGTTTTATGGTAGATTTTTGTACAAACATGAATGCTAGGGTAGTTCCAGATACCTGGTGGAGTGCCTTCTTACACATGTGGTGGAATATTAGAGGGGAAGGATCAAAAAGGATCAAAAGTCACATCAATCAGGTGCAGGCTCCAAACATACGAGCTGGCGTATCAAAATCCTGAAATTCCAACGTAGAGCCCCACATCATTAAAAAAAAAAAATCAGATATATTGGAAATTCATACCATCCAAGTACACAGTAAAATCATCCCACACCGATCCTATAGCCTCTTACGCATTTCACCAGATAGGTTTAATCATAGAGACAGCATAGAGAGTCTCTATGATTAAGCCTATCTGGTGGATGTGCTGTAACCTTGTAGTAAATCTGTCGTAAAATCTCGCTCACTGCTCCTGTTTGTCATTGCCTTGCTGGGCAATAGAATTTATAATTGACTCCCCTGTGCATAATCAGGTGAGGACAATATATACTATTGGATCACCTCAAAGTACAATTTACACAATTCTCTATACAGTGTATATAGATACCTGTGTTTTATTACACAAGAGGTTTTTAAATAAAGGTCTGTTATAAAAGTGCTCAATGCAATCTATGAAACACAAGTAACGTCAAATCCTCCCATTGGTTTAATGGTGTTAGCAGATTTATCAAATCAAATTATTCTGCTGGCTGCAGGCTATCATAAACCACAATATCCATTCGAGTGACTAATGTACAAAGTAGTGAGTGTCAGATATATTTATAGCTAGGACTAGGGATGGTACAGGGTAAGTTTCCAGGCATGTTATATGGTACATTGTCATAGTATTCAACAGTTCTAAGCAAGCTCCCAATATTGACATCACAGTACAGTGCAATAGAGCATGGATCACAAAGTTGCTTCTCTCTTAGCGTGAGCCCAGTTGTGCTACAGGAAGCTAATATAGAGACAGATGTGAGTAGTTTTTCTGTCCATCAAAGCATCAGGTTTACTTTTTAACTCCTCAGTGTATACTCACCTTTCTTTTGCTCCCTGACCATGCCCTTCAGTGCTGAAAGTCAAAGGAAATATCACGCACTTCTGGATATGTTGGACCACATCTGACCCACATTCAATTACTATCCAAATCCTACTGCCTTCACCTTCGTAACATCTACAAAATAGGTCCCTTCCTAACCAATGAAACCACAAAGCTACTCATCCACTCATTTGTTATCTTTCGTCTCGACTATTACAACTCTCTCCTCCCTTCAGTCTATCATGAATGCTGCTGCTAGACTTATCCACCTAACCAACCGCTCAGTGTCTGCAACCCCCCTCTATCAATCCCTCCACTGGCTTCCAATCACCCAAAAGATAAAATTCAAAATATTATCAAGCACTTACTAAGCCATCTACAACTCTACCCCCGGCTATACCTCCAACCTTGTCTCAAAGTATCACCCTAAGCGTCCGCTCCTCCCAAGACCTCCTGCTCTCTAGCTCCCTCTTCAACTCCTCTCTTGATTGCACCAGGACTTCTCTAGAGTCTCTTCTATCCTCTGGAACTACCTACCCTATCCTATCTGGCTATCTCCTACTCTGTCTTTAGGTGATCCGTGAAAACTAATCTCTTCAGGGAACAATACCCTGCCTCAACCTAACTGCTGAACTATTGCTTTCTCAAGCAACTCATTCCCACATAGCTGCCACCTTTTGTATCACTAACCTCGCACTTTTACATTGTAAGCTCTCACAGGCAGGGCACTGCACAAACTGTTGGTGCTATATAAACCCTTTATAATGATAATAACATAATTTAAAATATGTATTTACATAATATGATTCACTGTGCCAATAGAGGTTGTCTTACAGGGAGTCCCCTGAAGCCAAAGTAAATTCCTGTATCAGCTAGGAGTCGCAGGGGTTGTATGCAGTGGCACTTAGTTAAAATAAGCTATGTGCATAGCTCTTAGTCTTCTGAGATAAGAATTAGGGATATCTTCTAAAACAATGTATGTAGGTAATGGAGACACACCCACATCATCCTAAAAATGATTAGTTAAATTCCCAATAGTTTTTTTCCACCAATAATTTTCTTTTGTACTGTCTTTTTAAAATAACAAACACAATAATTTAAGACAGGATGGAGGTTTTAGTATAGAATAAGACTTCAGTTAGCTATATACCAGACATTTTTTATAGGGTTTTGTACATCAGGCCAAAAAAAAGGAAAACTGAGAAAGAGAAGGGGCCATGGGGAACAAAAGTAGCCACCATCCAGAAGGAAAGACAGTGTCAGCATGAATTCAGAGATGATTTGAGGATCTACAGCTGAGTGATACACAAATAAGATACATTTTTGTTAATAGTTAAGGCGCTTGAATGCATTTTTAGGTTTTTATGCAGGTTTAACTCCTGAGTTTAGTGTCACTTTAACTGTTATTAAAAGACCTGCATAAAAACTAGGGATGCACCGATACCGATACAAGCATCGGTATCGGCGGCGATACCGAGTATTTGCATGAGTACTCGTGCAAATACTCCGATACAAAAAACGAGTACCTGTGCCGCGTCCGCCATCTTCAGGCACCCAGAAACCGTATTTTCCCCACTATGGGGATACCAGCCTTAGTTAGCAATGGCATGATAACTATTCATTTCTTGTTCATGTTCTTCATAATATTAAGAAACTAACCTAAAATCATGATTTTGTATTGCTTTAGAAAAAATGTGACCTGTCCCTTTAAGAAAAAGTATCGGTAATTGGTATCGGTACTCGTACTCGGTCTTAAAAAAGTGGTATCGGTGCATCCCTAATAAAAAACTAAAAATGCATTCATGTACCTTAACTATTAACACAAATGTATCCTATTTGAGTATCACTCAGCTGTAGATCCTTAAAACACCTCTGAATTGATGCTGACACTGTCCTTCCTTCTGGAGCGTGGCTACTTTTGTTCCTCATGGTCCCTGTGTGTGTGTTGTAAAGTAGCAACCGCTCCAAGCTCACTTCCGTGATGGACTACAATCTCACATTCAGTTTACTAATTTGTATTGAAATTATAGTTCATCACAGGAACGAGCTTGGAGCCGTGTCTACTTTACAACTCACACAGGGACCATGGGGAACAAAAGTAGCCACCCTCCAGAAGGAAGGACAGTGTTATTCACAGATGATTTGAGGATCTACAGCTAAGTGATGCACAAATACGATCCATTTTTGTTGATGGTCAGGGTACTTAAATGCATTTCCAAGATGGAAATGGGTGTTACAGGTGTTAGATGGGCGGTGCTTAGGCCGGGGCTGCAGCATGTACTTTTAAGTATCAAATAAAGTTTTCTCTGGGTTCTGAACCAGAGATGCAACTGTTTGTTCTTTTGCAGTGCTATGCCACAGAAATTAATTAGCACTAGTCACAGAGATTTTTAGGAATTGTTAAAAATATTGTTAGCATCTGTTTAGAAAATCACTGATCAGAAGGAAACTTTTTAAAAATCTAGGTTGAGCCTGTAAATCAAGAAAAAAAATTGCAAACCTGCCAAACACAAAAAATAATCTGCTTGTTTGTAAAAAAGATCAGATTCTCCCACTCCCGATGTATTATTCAATACATGTCAGTGCTATGTCACAGAAATTCATTAGCACTAGTCAGAGAGATGTTTAGGAATTGTTAAAAATGTTGTTAACATCTGTTTAGAAAACCACTGATCAGAAGGAAACTTTTTTCAAAATCTAGGTTGAGCCTGTAAATCAAGAAAAAAATTGCAAACCTGCCAAACACAAAAAATAATCTGCTTGTTTGGAAAAAACATCAGATTCTTCCACTCCCGATGTATTATTCAATACATGTCAGCAACAACCTCGTTCCTTTTATGGCTGGACATTTTATGGTGCTTAAAAGTCTGCTATGTTTAGTTGTCTTCTTTTCTAGTTTGCAGATGAGATTTAATGAGATGTCAACATTTCTTCTAGAACATGCAGTCAAATTTTCCTGATCAGAGAGCCTGTCCCAAATCCCAAAATGTTTTGGTAAAGTAGCAGACAAGCTAAAATATTGAGCCATCTGGTCATCTCGTTGTGTCCTTCGCCAAACGCTTCTGCATTCTTCAGACAATACTTGCAAAACAGCTGCTTTCACTTTACCCCCCTACTCTGCCTGATGAGGTTAATAATAACGCAGAATGCATATGTACAGCATTAGCTTTCATGGTAACATGCATAATTAAATCCCCAGAAGAACAATTGAGCTTTGGGGAAGCAAACTTCCTTAATGTGCTGGGCAGAAAGCCAGTTTTTAGCAGCTGTTGAGGTTTGATATACAGATTTTGGTTAAGTGAATAATTTATCATGGATATTATCTGCAGTGTGTAACATCGCGGCGGTTTGTATGTCTGCACATATGGCTCTTGAGAGTCCACAATTTTACCATATGCTTCTGGGTCTTATATCCGCTCAGATGCCTTACCTTCCATACTGTGTTGCGGTGCTCCTTGAAGTGAAAGTTTGAAATAATGGTTCTTTAGATACTGCTATGTGATGACTGACTACTGAAAATATATAGACAATGTAATATATAGAGAATGCCTTCCAAAGAGGGAAATTGAAGGGCAATCTCCTCAAAAGACCCAGACTACAAGAAAATATTGTCAGAGGACGGAACCTTTCTCTCTGTAAAGAACGAAAAAAGAAAAAACTGGAGATCTAAGCTGCTCACACACAGGTCACGCTTCTGATGGATTATTTTATTTTAATCTGCCCATATTCATCCTGTGTAGGTGAAGGAGACTTCTTCACCTGATTACTATCCATTCACATACCAAACGGATGGGATGAAACCTAGCACAATGACCAGTCCTGGTGTAGTTATTTCCTATGGACTAGCCCAGGTGTAGGAAACCTCAGCACTCCTGATGTTGTGGAACTACAAGTCCCATGAGGCATTGAAAGATTCAGACAGCCACAAGCATGGCTTGAAGAGGCATGGTGGGATTGGTAGTTTCACCACAGCTGGAGTGTCAAGGTTGCCAACACCAAGTTTTGAGGGGAAATCAACATTCAAGTCATACCAATAGTATGTGTGTTTACTTTCAAGATGCCTCATTTTGATGGAAACCAATCATGAGATAAACATGGAAACTGCCATTGTTGACCTCACCTGACATGTTAGTTGCTTAAGCTGGCCATACACCTATAGATTTTCTGCAGATGTTATATGGTTAGATGGAAAAAGTGCAACAGATTCCTCCATCTACGCTAAACTGTGTGGATGGAGGAATCTCCCACTGGGCCAAGATTCAGTATCTTGCTAGTCGGCCCTGCTGGCTCTCAAAATACCTGAACAATCTGATTGGATACAGGCATTGTTCGGGTATTTTGAGAGCCAGCGGGGCCGACTAGCAAGATACTGAAGCTTGGCCCAGTGGGAGATTCCTCCATCCACACAGCTTAGCGTAGATGGAGGAATCTGTTTCACTTTTTTCATCTGACCATAGAAAATCTATAGGTGTATGGCCAACTTTAGTCTGCTGCCCCTGTGGTTCAATACTTGAGTCACTGATTAACAGCATACTGTATGTGTAGATGAGAACTTTTGCCTTTTCTCCAACAATGCTGATTTGCATACTTCTTACTGTTTTTTTAAGTCAGTTAGCATAACAGCCAGGCAACAAGAATTTTTGGGAGATCAGAAAATGTCAGGGCATGTATTTTTCTCAGATTAGAGAAGCCAATCCTTTCATAGAAATCTAGCTTAGAGGTACTACACGGTCCAAATATTGACATTTGCTTGCCGTGTGGGCCCTGTGGGAACTACCTTGGAGTTTATAATGAACACCGACCATTAAACTCAGTTATTTTTGAACTTCTCTAGTTGTAAGTTATTCAAGCAACTGATCCAGTAGCTTAGCGGTTGGGCAGATGTCTTGCTGCTTGTCAGCCATGTTGATTCTGTCTTTGGCCAGCCTTATTAGTTTTAAGCATAACCTACTGACCTATTTCTCAAAATTCTGGTTGCCCCGGTGTCATGCTAATATTTAATACTTCCTAAGTCACTGACATGGAACAAATATGTGTAGTTATATGTGCCAGTGTACAGCTAGACAGATATAACTAATTGTTGTACTAAATATTTTAAATCACATCCAATACCCCATTCAAAATGGCAGCCACTTTGCTCTTAACAGGTTTATTATATTTCAAAAACATGTACTTTGTAGAATATATAACAGGTTACATATTTGAAAGAGACATCACAGCTCTATTAGGTATCCTAAAAAGTTACCATTCATTTAATTTAAAGTGCAGATAAACCCTAATATTGAACCTCTTTTTTTTGGTCCCTTTTGGTCTGCCAACTATACTATTGAAATCGTTTTTTTTTTTTTACATACTTGTAATACATTGTAAATATTCATATTGTAACAGAGGCAAAGAAAATGCTTGTGAAAGTGGACCATGCATTAAAGTCCATGTATGCCCTGTTATTTTGTTGCCCCTTATCACTCTCATGTTAAAAAATGCTAAGCAAACATTTTTAAAAACACATTATCAAATAAAAAAAAAAGATACCATAGATCTAGATCTTGGCTTCCAGCCTGTTCACCTAGGTACCAGTGACATCTTTCTAGGGATGCACTGCAACAAATACTAGTATAAAATACCCGATACTGGGTATTTTCACAAGAACTCATATTTTGTAAAATGTCCCAACGCTGAACTCTGATACCGGCACTTTAAAATTGTAAACTCAAGCTGCTGCCATAAGGTCTGGCGCTTGCTGGGGACCTCACTGCAGCCTTCTGTGGACCTCACAGCACTTATTACAGTGCTTCCACCACCTGCACCAACCTGCCAGACCCTCCAGACCCCTCCTGAGACCCTGCAGACCCCTCCTGAGACCCTGCAGACCCCTCCTGAGACCAGCCAAAAACTAGATTTCAGGTATGCTATTTTTTTTTTACGCAGTGTTGAATCTTTGTGAGATAGGTACATTCCACATAATGTAGATAGGTGTGTTTCCACTGAAAGGAGAAATAAGTCTGAACCAGTAAAGGTGTTCTCTGATTTACTACACCCTCTTCAGTTCAGTAGAATGCTGCATAATGCTGTATAATGCATTGCTGGGATTTGGAGTCCCCCATAGCCGGTTGCCATTCTGCATTGCTGTATAATGTATTGTTGAAATTTGTAGTCCCTCTACAGCTTGGAGTCAGTGGCAGAACTAACAGAGTTGCAGTTGTGACCATGCCCTGGCACTCCACCACTGTCATAAAATCATTAGTCTGTATTGTTGTAGAAAAACTGTCACATGACACTAAAAAAAAGTTATAGTTAATTTGTATCTTTAAGTACTTGAGGAAAAGTATCTTTAATTGTACTTAGCCTGGAAAAACTGGTATTGGTGAATCCCCACATCTTTCCATTCCCATGAGAGGGTGCACATTCCTTCAAGATCTGGAATCCTCAGCTTTCTCAGGACCTCACAAGAAGTCCGAATGACATAACTGGTACCTAGGTGAGCAGGCAGAAGCTGGGATCTATGATAACTATCTTTTTCTTTCATTTCTGATAATGTTTTTTCTTTTATTTTTTTTCTCTTTTTTTACATGGGTAGCAGGAACTTTATTGCAATGCAAAGTCTGCATTAACACTATTGACAGTAATCAATCGCATTGAACTAGACCACCAGATGTGGCGCAGGGGTGTCATTTGACATTGCTCTAAAGTAGTAACCAACCAATGACCAGATGTCAAGTGAAGATGGTATTTGCAAACTGCTGTCTTGTACTTTCCAATGTTTCCTGGAACTCTCTAGGTGGATTTTCACCTTCAATCACACCCTATAAATATGAAAACATATTTAAAGGCAAGCATCCAAAAATGAGCAGCAAGATAAAGTACACTTCATCAGCAGCAAAGTGCCTTTGGACTTTGCTGTCTTACATGTTTGTAACTATTCAGTTGGCAGGCAACAAGTAAAAAATGTATTGTTATTCATGAATTCAGTTTCTGCCTGCAGTGTTGAAGGATTAAAGTTATTCTTAAACTATATTCTCAAATTAAGTGTACAGGTAAGTGCAGATATTCTTACTATCATTTTTCTTTGTGGCATATGTTCATATTTCACACAATTCTGAAAACTAAAAGACATCTTTTTATATGAATATAATGTCATTTACAGGGGCACACATGATAAAAATATATACTTAGCTTAAAAGGCCAACAGCACCACCTAGTGGCAATATTCATTGAGTGTGTTTGTTAGGGCATACCAAAAACACTTCTGCTGGAACTGTTGACTTGCTTTACAACCTTTCTAAATCATACCCCATCCAAATCATGGCAAAGACAGTTCACAGAGACAAACAAGAAAAAAAAACCCATACTGGTATACTAGAGCAGTTAAGGGTTTTTTGGTATCTATTTCCCTTATTTATGTTCCTAATAAACTCTCACTTTACTATCACCTAATAAAATATCACTTTAAAAAATGTTTCTTTTATATTCAAGTGTTGTCTTGGACATGCTGGTTCTGTATAGTCCATGGGATAGAATTTAAAGTCATAGCTTTAGAGCCATCAGCAGTCTGGCACAGTCTTAAATTTCCTTCTTCTCTAGGTATACCTAACTACAAACCTTTGTCCTACCTATAAGCTTTCTCTCTCTTGACATCTGGTTCGAGGAAGGGTGAGGCGAACTGTGTTCTCGTTAATGACCGTCTCCACTGGGTAAGGGCCTATGAAGAGTCTGCCCAGTTTCTTGGATGGAACCCTCAATCTGAGGTTTTTGGTGGACAACCACACTTTGTCCCCAACCTTGTAACAGGGTGGAGGCCTCCGCTGCTAACTCAGACTTCCCCCTGGATGTGCCTTGGAGCTACCCCCTAAGTGGGGTTTGCGAGGTGCTGGTCCCTGGTTGCTGCGGTCTGAGGTTGCAGAGTGTGAATCTTCGGCGTTCACTGTTGCAAACAGTCGGACACTGAAGATTCGTTTGGCCCCGTCTTAAGGAGCCTCGTGCGCCTGCGCTAATAGGAGGAGGAGCCGAGGGTCTACGTGCGCGTGCGCCGCGAGGAGACGCTACAGCCCGTTGTGCGCATGCGCGGTCCCGAGTCGTGATCCCGGGACGTAACGAGGTAGGCTTCTTACATTACCACTTCTCTTGTTCTACACCTGCTGAACTTTTCTTGTGCTAACCTTGGGACCTAGAAAACAATAGACTTCCTTTAGTCACTTAGGTGGTCCAACCCAAGTTGACTGAAACATACTGATTCACTCTGGGCAGAGACAATACCACAGAGGTGGCCCAATCCCAAATGACTGAAACATACTGATCCACTCTGGGCTAAGACAATACCACTGAGGAAGTCCAATCCAATATGACTGAAACATACTGATCCACTCTGGGCTGAGGCAATACCATTGAGGTGGTCCAATCCATGACCACTGAAACATACTGAGCCACTATGGGTTGAGACAATATCACTGGGATGGTCCAATCCAAGATCACTGAATCATACTGATCCACTCTGGGCTGAGACAATAAACACAAGGAAGTGCATTTCTGTTTCTCTCCTATTCTCTTTTCTGCTTTTTTATTTAGACAGGTAAACTATTCTTCTGAAAGTAAGGGTAAATCCTAACAGGAACCCAGACAGTATTTGAAACTGGACAGGTAGATCTGTACGGCAAGACACAGTATTCAAAAAAATTGACAGAGCTTCTAACCCATCCCGACCCTATTTAAATGTCATCATAAAGCTTTGCCTGGAATTGGGCTTTACTAAATGAGATTCAGAGTTTAGATTTCCTCATACTCACCTCCACAATACTTACTGTGATAGATCTCTAGACTGTGAAGCTCATTGGTGTTTTCTCATGTTTTCCACACTGTAGATAACAGATAGGTTCTAATGAGCGCACATGCCTCATGCTGTTCTTTACAATTATGCCCTATAGTAAGGAGACATTACAGCTGTGGCTGTATAGAGTACCAATTATTGTAATTTTCATTGGCTAAAAATAATGATCTACATCTGTGAGCCAGTGTACAATTATACTGGCATTTTATACAGTATGTGCCAACATATCAATAGTTGTTAATATTTTCCCACCACCTTCTACAGGTTTAAAAACCCTGAAACTTCTTTTAAAACCAACACACTAATAAATGCTTCATGCGGACACTGTGTCTACTTGTTCTTCAATGTTTGTTCATGGTCCATAAGGGATAAAAGTGTGAAGTAGGTCATCACAAGGTATGTTGTTGCGTTTGTATCTCAGTACTAAACAGAATATAAATATGTTCCATTTAAATAATTCAAAATGCTGTCATTCTAAGCTGATGTAAATGTATAACTGTGGAAATGTCTTACAGCCACAAGGTGGTAGCATTTAACTTTTTAATAAAAGGGTAAAGGAAAGCATTGTGCTGTATGTGAAAAGATGACCGTCATGATATCATTTTACTGTATTTTGTCAGTTGCAAAAATCACAGAAAAAAAGCGTAGAAAATAAATCAGGTAGACATATAACCATTATGTCATTGAGCTTATTTTTTTTACTGAATGCTGCAGAATACTGCTATACAGGCATGTACCATGTAATGGTGGCTTAGCTCAGATGCATAGGGGTGCATTCACTAAGCTGCCGAGGGCAGCCGAGTGAATGACCGATCTGAAGTGAAGTGAGCCGAACACTGTTCGGCTATTCAATTCAGGCTGGTACGGCTGATTTCAGCCGTACATCGGCTGAAATCAGCCGTACATCGGCTTTCTTCGCGGGGGTTCGGGTGGGCCGCACATGTTGGCTGGTACGGCTGATTTCAGCCGTACATCGGCTGAAATCAGCCGTACATCGGCTTGCTTCGAGTGGCTTCGGGTCGGCCGAACATGCTCAGTCATGATCGGGAGCTGTACGGGCTATTGTGAATAGCCCGTACAGCACCCCTTCGGTTCTACTGAACCGAAGGGGTCCTGGGGCCGAAGCTAGCCGAAGGATCGTTCGGCAGCTTCGTGAATAGACCCCATAGTAACAATGACTCTTTCCTGCAGATCATTCTGAGCTGTATTGTCACTTGGGCCAAAAATAGCATTTCCTGTCATTTTTCCAGTGCAAAGTTTATGTAATCTGGCCACTTTCATATATTTACCCCAAAATATAATCAACAAAGTCTACTGATTAAAAGGATGTTACATTAGTGTGATGTTTATGTAATACATTGCAGTGGTAAAGCTTAAAGTGAACATATAGGTTTTACTTTATTCACATTTTCGGCTGCATCATTTTAAAACACCACCGGGACTATTAGCCATTCTTCCAGCACAATTTAAAATGGCACTGGGCACTCAAGTGGTTAAGGTGCCCATTTCCACTCCTCCAGCTCCTAATGCAGCATCTACAATACCTCCTTTTTTTTCTCTAATATGAAAATATCCTGATTCCAACCAACCTTTTAACATGTAAATTAAATTTTTCACAAATGCTGCACATCTCTTGTCCCCTTTGTCCCAGTGTTATCCTCCATGTGTATAAAAAATTGTGTTTCTGTTAATACAGTCGACTGAAATAGCAACCAAATCTGCAGCTGATACTATTGGGACGTTATCTGTAATAAGAGCAACCTTTGCGGGGACAAAGGCATTCTTTTCATTTGGTTCTCGTACTACAGCTACACAAACTCTACCTTGTCCCATCCATGGATACCAATTTTTGGAATTAATAATCTGGCTGTTTACCCTGAAAAAGTATCTTTAACTTAAACCATGTCATTTGGGTAAATGTCCAATAACTGGACTAACAAATGATCTGTCTAAGATCAGGTCCAAGTCTAACTCCATGTGGTTCTTGCCCATCAACAGTCACATGCACAACTCTGTTATCCTCATTCATTGGCCTTCCATTCATCCACTCATTTATTCCAGGCAGACCTACACAATTGCACTAGATACAGTATCCCACTTCATGGGTTTGGACTATTGAAATATAAGGATTGATTTGGGGACCAACAAGCCTTATCAATAAAATAGTGACCCTCAACATTACGAACACGTTTCCCCTCCTAACTTGCAAAATGAAGGTGTGTATTGACATTCCTATTTGAGCAATACAATACCTCATATTGCTTGATTTTACTTTCATTACTAAGGTTTTTTGTGAACTTGGCAGTAAAGGTTGCACCTGTTTTTGGTATCACACAGCTGGCTGAGAAGCACCGCAATTTAGACATAGCACAATCTCTCTCTCTCTGACAAATAATTTATCAGGTGAGAGTTTTCAGTATATGTAGGAAATTTAATAATCAGAATTTCCAGAGTACCATCAATGGGATGAAATACGTCTGCCTCATAAGGACCCTTGTTTACGTTTGGGCAAAGCATAACAATACTTCTTAGCTTGTTTCTCCTTTCCTAAATCTGAAATAATGTAAACTATATGCCAGGTTGTGTTGTTCTCTCCTGTTGGTTCCTCGCGATACAATTGACCTTTTACTCACCTTTATCAAAATTGGATCGGTCAAATTTACAGGATTTACTCATGTGGGTGAATCTGTTACACAAAAATCACCCAATGTAGTATGTATGCACTTCTATACGAGAAGTTGACTATCAAACTCAATACTTGATGCAGCACATATGTGAAATAACCCATGGGAGAACAAAGGATATTAAGGGAGTAGCTTTCTCTGTCTACATTCTATTCTATGGATCTATAAGGGACTCCAACCTTTAAGTATTTCTTCCCATATACCATTACCTTTAGGTGGTACTTCTGGAAAGGACCATCAAACCTTGTCATTTCCTACATACTACATACTACTACACGGTTTCCCCTGCCGCATGTAGTACGATTCATCATTGAAATTGGGATCTGGGATAGAAGTGAAAATTTGGGCATGCAAAATAATGAGCTGTACATACATTTTCAATGAGGAAAATCAGTTTCATTTTTGTGGAAAAATCAGGGACCCTACAAAACAGTATCTCAAATAGTGACATTTTTTCTTGACCTCTGTGGACGTGTCTAATAGACATTTGGCATAAGGCAAAGGGCGTGTACCCACTTGAGATGTGCTTGTTCATAGATCAATTCCAGCTCTGTAATAGGTTCACGTAAATTTCCAGCAATATTTCTCTTCAGAGGTAAGGAAAGACCCCTGCCCCAGGCTGCAGCTTTATAGGAGCAGAAAAGCCAATGGTTCAGTTCAAATATTTATGGAAGGGGGACAATTACTTTTATTTTTCTTCTCTGATCATTGTGGACTATCCTATCTATCTATCTATCTATCTATCGTGATTGTTTTGGCATTTGAGGCAAGAGTGGATGCAGGGGCGTAACTAGAAATCACAGGACCCCATAGCAAAATCTTGTATGGGGCCCTGTGATTTCTAGATAAGTCCACCTGATAACCCAAACAGCTCACCTGAGGGGGACCCTGCAGAGCCCACCATAGACTCTCTATGGTGGGTTCTGCTGGGTCTCAGGTGGGCGGTCAAGCCCTCTTACCTGTCTGTCCGATCCTCTGTCCGCCTCCTCCTCCTCCACGATCGCTTGCGAGCCCCGCCTACTCCATCACTGGGCCCCACCTCCTCAATCGCCGGGCCTGCCTGCCCATCGCTAAGACCTGCCTCCTCGATCGCTGGGCCCCGCCTCCTCAATCGCTCCTGACGACGGGCCCATGTGAATGGCTGCGTGTTTCTCCTCACAGCCGCCAGTGACAGCCAGCAGCATGAAATGCCATAGCGACCCAAGTGGCCCGCACGGCATCAGGGGGATGTCCTGGCCGGGCCCCCCTGTGCCTGTGCCCCGTAGTGGCCGCCTGAGTCGCTATGGTGATTGTTACACCACTGGGTGGATGGCAGAATCATGAAAGGTACTGGTGTCACCTCTAGTTCTCACCCATACAGGGTGAGGGGCTCCAGTATATGTGTCTAGTAGGGAGAAAATAAGAATGTTGGTTTTCTCATGGCTTGGCAAGTCCAGGTCTTGTCCGTGGAGCCTGGAGGCTTTGTAGCGTTTTGTGTAGGATAAAGCCCCAACCCTAGATCCTTTTGGTTTCGGGGGTGACTGTATCTCAGGCCTCCACCCAGGAGACAGGGTGAGCCAGTGATACTGGTAGCAGTTAGACAGTGTTTGATAGATCTGTCTGTGGAGGAACAGACAGTGGCCTTAAAGTGTATTTTCACTTTTGCAGTCAGATTTGAGAAAATAGCACTATATTTTTTAAATATTTCTTACTTATTTAGCTGTTATTTTGGAGCAGGATTATACATAGGATACTACAGGCAGCTTCTAATGGTTAGAACAGATGCCAGTGTACAGATAGGGGGACAAACTGAGGAACAGGTGTTATTTTAAAGTGCATACAATGTCCTCAGGTCTTTAACCTGGAAATACACTTTAAGCCTGAGAGTAAGAGCAGCAGTGCTACAAGAAAAGGCCAGGAGGCTTTTCCATATGTTGTGAACTTTTCTTTTAGTAAAAGTGGGCAAGGCTGCACTAAAATGAAGACTTCTTCTATCTATCTACAGTATCTATCTATCTCTTTTCATTGTCCATCTGAGAGAAATCAGATCTTCCATATCAGTATCTTCCATAAAGTACTTCATAGCCAGTAAGACTTTTAAAGGGAGAAAAGAAAGGAAAAGTATAATGCTTGGTATTTATTGTTAGTCTGTTTTAAAAAAATAATAACCTAGAACTAGATAAAAGAAAGTATTGCAGTTTAAGACAAAGTGACAAATCTCATATCTCAGGCTGAAATGAGACATTCATGATTAATGATGTATTAAAGTGCTTTGATTACTGTTTGATATCAAGCAAGACCATGAGTAAGATGGATTTAGCAATACATTTTTGCAAGAATTAAGTACACATAAAGTCACTTGAGTGATGGATTATAATGAGTTTAGCGTGTTGTCTTGATTTGAAGCAAAATATACATTTATGAGCACAAATTTAAGGATATGACACTGCAGCATATAAATAGGTGCCTGATGCTGTGGCAAAAATACGATATAATCTTGCCTTATTTGTACATTAATCTCCAATTTTCCACAGGTCCTATTTATGTTTTTTATTCTCCATTACTGTATTCTGCACAAGGCAGGGGTGTACTTCTATTCACCACTAGAGAGAGATCCACAGCAAGAAACAGGTCTCCTAAAATCAACTTATATTGTCAACCTGTCAAGTCTTTAACTACACTAAGAAACTTTTGGTCATTTTGATGACAACATTCAGCTAAAAATGAACATTTAAATATGGCTGGCTTTATTTTAAAATGTTATTTCATTTTTCCATTCCATCCAAGAAAAAAATTATTTTGCCTTTTTCTCCAGCATATCCCAAAGGAATAATGGAGATCTTTTCAAATGAAGGGAAAACCAAGAGTTGTCACTGGATCAAGTGTCTCCATTGGAAAAATTCCCTTCTATTACTGTTCCAATGACAACTAAAACTTTTAGATTTTTTCTTAATTTCAGTCCCAGTGACAATGGTCAATGGGACACGTAGCTTTTTCAAGTAGATTCTAGTGTATTCTAGAGAAATTGTAGGAATGGAATGGTCATTAAAAAGGAGCCAGCATTCTTTATGAAGAACCATATGGGTTCATAATTTTAAATAATATTTATGAAATTCCCTAAGGACCTCTTTAGGATTTTGGGTAGTTGATCCATCTGCATTGTTTGGGTTTGGTGCAGAATATGATCTTGAGGAAAGTTTCCTGGCCAACAGAATACTAATCGTGTCAGCCTGTGAGTAAAATTTAAACTTACTTCATCTCAGACTCTTTCGGCCCTTGTAGTAAGACAAAGATTTAATTATGTGTGGAGCATTTCTTTTTCTTTTCTATTTCTTAGATCTTTCTTAGAGGTTTTTTGTCTAAAAGAAGAATTTTGAATTTTTAAATTGGAAGCTGTGAAACTATCCTCAAAAACAAGATATTGAAAATATTTATTTAAACTATTGATTACTTCAATAACATTTTTCCCCTGTATACTGTATATGACTGACTCTTGTTGATTTTCTAAAGCTGAAAACAGTCAAACAGCTCAATACACAGTTGAACCATGTATACTTCCAAGGCGTTTGTAATATTGTGCAGCCAGTCTTGTGATGCAAGCACCCCTGCCAAACAACACTGCCAGGTTGATGACCCACCAGCAAATTATTGTTCTTCAGCCCCATGCTAAAGGGAATATAATCCAAATCCATTGTGGAGCTGCTGAGGTCTCTTAACTCCAAGAGCACACTGTCGCTAGCAGCACTGGTCTCACTCTAACAATTTGCAGGGTGGGCTCTAACAAGAGGAGGACTTTATGTCATGCTGTCACATATATGCATTTATGTTTTGTGCTGGGAACCCACTTTGTTGTGTGCCCCCAGCATGGGAATCAGGTCATTAAAAGCCTTTTACATAAAACCCCTAGACATAAATAAGCAGTTAGCCCTGTAGTGTGTTTTTTTTAAATTTCCCTGAAGGGCTAGCACTGATACAAATGCAGGTGCACAGTGGGTGCCACTGTTGGCACTCTTCTAGCTGGCATCCCTTGATCAGAAGATCGAAGGAGCTTGGTCCTGGGGCCGAAGCCAGCCGAAGGATCAGCCGAAGCTACGACCAGATCCTTCGGCAGCTTTGTGAATAGACCCCATAGGGTCTGCTGGATTCCAAAATAAATAGACAACTGTCCAGGGACGCCCATCCCTTAACAACCACAACACTTTCTATCTGGGACACTGTGCACTCCAGCCAACATTGGCCCTACAATTCCCCTCTAATGCCTTTACTGGGCCACACATATTTTTCACCAGGGCTATTGGACGGTACATATCACTCTTGGACCCAATATGGTGCGGATCTGTTGCTTCATCAGGTCTTACAGGATTGGAAGCTTAAGCCCCTGTCCTCCCTGAATGACAACCCTAGACCCTCTTTATTGGATACATGGCGATATGGTCAATTAGCACATTTCGTGCAACAACTCCCCGGTCCCCTGAGGTCCACAGAGGACCTAAACCCGTTGGAACTGTTTTTTCCTACGGGTTCCGTACCCGATAAATGTATATCCTCCCTTTACACAGCATTATCGTGTATGGATGCCACACTTCCCCCGCCTTATTTGACGCACTGGGAGAGGGAGTTGGACAGTCCATTGACTGACTCACGCAGATTGGCTCTCTCCAGGGGGGTGTCCAGATCCTCACACACCCAGGAACTCCACTACAAGTTACTGAGTCGTTGGTATTATACACCACAGAGAATGCACCAGATCGACCCTTCGGTGTCTCCTCTGTGTTGGCGGGAATGCGGAGAGGTGGCCTCACATGCACACATATGGTGGCAGTTCCAAAAATAAGACCCTATTGGCAGGAGGTCACCTCGGAAATGTCCGGAATTCAGGGAACCTCAGTGCCACTTGACCCTTGGGTAATGCTGTTGCATGGCTCTGAAGGCTCAGTGGGCAGCTATGCCCGTTCTATTACACCACATTTACTTAATGCTGCTAAAGCTTTAATACCAGCCAAATGGAAAAATAGCTCTGCTCCCTCCTTATTGGAATGGCTAGATAGGGTGGAACAGACTTATAGCATGGAAGAACCCTTACCGGATTAGACCAAAAGGACCGCCTCTCCAAAACCTGGGCTTGTTGGCTCGCTTATACAAAACGACTTCCTCTTATCTTGCAGTGAGGACTCAAATCGTCTAGGAAGGGGAACTGCATTGACTAAATATGGTTGCCTATCCGATGGCTGAGATACTGAATCCACACACTGTAATGTTTATTTACAAACACAATGTTTAAAATGCGGAACTGCTATATTCTTTAATATGATATAAGAAATTATCCTACACCCCCTCCCTTTTATTCCACCAACCCAGTCACCCAGTCAGCCCCTTCACCCTCCCCTGTTTTTACCCTCCTCCCTTCCTGTACCACCTGCCCTCTCCCCCCTACACGCTATGCCTGGTTCCCCATTGTACGTGGGTGCAGGAACTTGAGCATAGAGGTCTCTTCTGCGCTTCCTGTCCTGCGCTGTGTGCCGTGCCCCCATTGGTGTCATTGTTGTTATTGTCTTTCCCTAAATGTCTGCATATGTGATGTATTATTTTGTGGATTTGTGTGTTGTTTATTTTTGTTTATCTGCAAAAAAATTCTCCAATAAATACTTATTATACAAAAAAAAAAAAGAAGATCGAAGGAGCTGGTTAGAAAATCTTCGGTCAATCAGCTGCTAGCCCTATTCGGCTATTCTGACAGCAGCCACCTGTTGAACAAAGAAAATACAACAGTGTATGGCCAGCTGTAGCTTGCATTTGAGATCTGTTTTAGATCAATTCATATTTAAGATGCCCCTGAGTTCAATCAGAGTGTCTTCACAGGTGCTTTTGAACTGCAATTGATCTCTTACTTGCAATTGACCCACTTCTAAGCTGCTTTGGCATTCCCATTGACTGTTATGGCAGAGAAAAGCAGTTCTGAAGCCAGCAAAAGCTCTAATTCTCATCAGTGTATTTCTTTGTTTGTTTCACATTTTAGCACTCAAATGGCCTTGTTCCACTCTCTTACACCTCTTGCTCCCTATTGTCTTTCATGCCCATCTCCTTTTTTATTACACTTCTCTCCTCTCATTATGCTCTTTTGATTTCCTTCTGTGCTATCCACTCCACAGTAATCCTCAAGTGTTTCTGCTAAGGCTTTTCTCCTTTTAAATAGCCTTAGCATGAGTAAACAAAAAGTTTTGAAGTGTTCAGAAAAGCTGCTCTCACTCACAGCCTGCGCGCTGTTTGTTTACATATGACGAGGCAGTGTTCAGAAGAGCTGCTCCCAATCACAGTCTGAGCACTGTTTGTTTACATATGTTAAGGCTGTGTTTAGGGAGCTGCTCCCAATCTCAGCGTGAGCACTGTTTGTTTACATATTTTAAGGATGTGTTTAGGGAGCTGCTTCCAATCACAGTCTGAGCACTGTTTGTTTACATATGCTGAGGCTGGGCTCAGGAGAACTGCTCCCAATCACAACCCAAGTGCTGTTTGTTTACACATGCTGAGGCCGGGTTCAGGAGAACTGCTCCCAATGACAACCCAAGTGCTGTTTGTTCACACACGCTAAGACTGGGTTCAGGAGAACTGCTCCCAATCACAACTCAAGTGCTGTTTGTTTACACATGCTGAGGCTGGGTTCAGGAGAACTGCTCCCAATCAACCAAACCAGTAGAAAGGCATCATGGCACACTCACAAACCAGCATGTAAAACAACTTGTCTCACCACTAAGGATAATAACAGAGGTTTGGATACACGTCTTCTGCAGAGGATGTGAAAGCCGCACTGCCGCGCCAAGGCACCTCTTATAGTGCGGTCCTAACTCTAAACTATGAGAGTCTCCATCTTGGAGCACATGGGGGCAGAAGATTTCAAATTGGGTGCAGGTTTGTCAGGAGGAAGCCCGGCCTCCTTAAAAGCACAGAAACACACAAGGGATCCCGCACATCCCAATGGCAGCTGAGAAACCCCATGCGTCGCTGCACCAAATCGGTCACTGCTCCCAATCAAAGCCCAAGTGCTGTTTGTTTCCACATGCTGAGGCTGGGTTCAGGAGAACTGCTCCCAATTACAGCTGGAGCGCTGTTTGTTTACATATGCTGAGGTTGTGTGCAGCTCCCAATCACAGCCCTAGCGCTGTTTATTTACACATGCTGAGGCTGTGGTAAAGAGAGCTGTTCCCAATCACAACCTGAGTGCTGTTTATTAGACCCCTTTGGGGCCGGATTCTGCTGCCTTTTTAACCCCTTAGTGGCACAGCTTCAGAAAATTGTTTTGTTCCTGGGGACCGGAGCAATTTTGTCATTTTTGCTATGTGTTTGTTTTTACCATCATTTCCAACTTTCTCAGGCATTGCACCTACACATAATATATACTGTTTTTTAAAGGGCAAAATGGGCTTTAATTTGATTTGACATATGCACATATAAATTCCTTTTTTTAAAATAAAAAATGCAAAAAAAAATGAAAACCAAACATATTTTTCACATTTTATGTTTTGGCAATAATATTGTGTACATGATTAGTGTAGCTAACAGAAAGTAATGTACAATAAATTATTTGATTTGTCCTGATTCATAGGGTTTATCATATGTCTGGGATTTCAATTTATTTTGGGAGTTATAGGGACAAAATAGAAGGAGTAAAATACAATTTTAGTGTGGAACAATTTTAGAATGTGGTATGTTTGTCTCCTATCTGTAATACCCTCTTTAGCACTATATTTTCTTATAATTTTTTAGGAAACATATTTTTTTTAAACGTTTTAAAAGTTTAAAAAACTTCATTTTTTGTGTTTATTTTTTTTTAAACTAGGGGGCACTAAGGGGTTATTTTTTATTTTAAAGGGTCTTTGATACTTAGTATCTCTGAGGAGAATACAGTATTCTCCTTAGAGATACTTTGTATCATTTTGTGACACACAGCCGGCTCGCAGCTGCACAACACAGTGATCTTTTGATGGCTCTGTGCCTGTAATGGCTCTGTGATCACAGCGATCAGCTATTGCTGTGATCAAAGGGCTGGGACCACCCAATTTGCTGTTTACGGTCTGCCTTCATGGACCAGCAGTCGGGAAGGGGTTAAGAGAATTTTCAGGCTAGAGGAATTTCCTGAACTTCTTGATCATGTGATCACTGTGACAGTGATCATGTTATTGGGAGCCCATCCCACCCACTCCTGACTGTAAACAGTGATCCGGAACTGTTAACAACAATCTGGCAATTCCCAAACAAAACATCAGTGCCAGCCACATGCGTATATGGAGCCTTTGGGCTGTCAATGACACACCCCAAAGCTGTGACTGGCAGCTGCTCTCCTGAACTCAACCTTAGCGATATATAATTACATCTGAAGGAGGTAGCAACCAGGGGGAGGAGAAACAGGGGCAGCCAGAAATAGAAGAGTCTTGTACACATGGATTGTTGGATTCTTCTTGATTTTCTCCTGCCTGCAGTTAAGTAATACATTCATTGCCCAGAGGGGTCAATATATGTTACTAATTAAGCACAAATATATTAATATAAAATATAGTGTTTGTTCCAATGACAGGGTGACACAGCTAAAAGTTAAAGTGTATCTATACTCAAAATCTTTTTATGTTAAGAATAGAGCAAGGATTAGCATACCTTTCTAATTTTAGTGAAGCCAGAGGCTCTGTTGGAGGCTCCTTTTCTTCCTGTCTGGTAAAAAGGTTGTCCCTACCACAGGAAGTGAGGGGGAATCTCTCTAACAGCAGCACAGACAGAAGTATTTTTTTTTAGGTTAATAGGGAAATGCTGATACCTCTGTCAGTTTTTTTAATTGTTGTCTGTTTGCCTGTTGCAGATTTTCCCTTATTTCATGTCTGGTAAAAGGTTGTCCCCAAAACAGAAATTGAGGGGAAATCTTTAAAACTGAGCCCTAGATAGCAGTAAAACCTAACAGGGGTTCTAACCTTTCCACATTCTAAATAAAACAAAACAAGATTTTGTTAAAGATACATTTTAAGCATTATAATTTTAGAGGATGTGACATGGAGATGTATTGCTGTGGCTGGGTGAGGCATTTGTGCCTTTATCCTTTAAAATTGCTATTTTTGAGCTACCATGTTTACAACCTTGAAGCTAAAGTCTTTTGAATTTGTAAATATTGTTACATTTATTTTATGATTCCTCCAGGGCCTCTTGTATTTTAAAGCTGTCATGCCAATATCTAATGGTAATTATAGTTAGAGTAAATGTGCAGGACAGCAGCAGGCTGTTGAAGACCATGTATTAACTGATTGAGAATCACTTGGACACTAAATATATCTTTGCTACTCATGGCAATGACATACATTAATAAAACGAACAGCTGATATGAGATTCGGTGCCTGAAGACACTACAAGTATGAGGTGTTCCAGCAGCTTTTCTGCTTTCAGACATCTGGGAATTGGATGTGACTAGAACAGCATGGACTCAGTCAGTGAATTTTGGAGAAATTGAGGGAATGGAACCAGACAACACTCTGCACACTATATTAGTAGCTGTGCTTTCAAATTGGGTTCATGCCCTTCATATACTAGAAGGAAATCAGTGTCATAATCTCAACGCATATTGCACAGTAACATAAAGAGAAATTATTCATACACATCACATTGCGCCTAGCTTCGAAATGCATGTTTAATGATTCTGTATAAGTTTAAAAGCTTTGATTTCCAGGGCTGTTTTCAAATGGTATTTCATTTAGATTTTTTATGAGCATGCATCACCCATAAAAATAGTTTACCGAGGGACTGACTGGAAACCCCATAAAGCTGAATTTTTCTGTACCTCAATTTGCCTTGATATGTTTAAGAGGAATTTTCAGCGAAGAAGGAAAGATGTATTTTTTTAAGCAGTAACATTAGTTTATTATACCATTTTTCCATGTAGTCGGTTTCTGCCTTGATCAAATGTGATATAAATACTTCATCCCCCATGTGGTATGGATACTTTAAAGAAGATCTCCAAGGTCGAAACTTTTCTTAACCCTGGCAGTGGGGCTACCCCACACCGGAAGGGTTAACTGCTTATTTTCGCTTTGAGAAGTGAGCAGAACAGAGAACGTCCACTCTTCGATTTGCTATGTGTGATCCGCGAGACGAGAGTGCTGTACTCACACCACTTCCTGTCTGAGCTGTCAAAAGCCAGGCTGCACGGGGAGATCCTGCACAATGCTGTGCTCCATCTTCTGTATTGGAGGGCAGGCTCCATAAAGACAACATGTCACTGCCAAACACTATCACATAGCGGCTTGTTAGCCCATGTGTGATAGCAGTAAAGTTAAAAAAAGCAAAAAATCTGCATGTGAATAAGCGCAAGCCAAGGGCATTGTGTGTGTGCTCAGTGCTGCCCCCATTCCACTGTGTGCCATATTGTAGTAGCCGGGCAACAGGGCTCTCTAACACATGCACTGTGCATTAAAGGGTAGGTTCGCTTACCCGAGTCATTTGCGAAAATGGAATTACCCAATAAAATCTGGCCCTCTCCACCGGTACAGGTGTACTATCCATACTCCGTACTGCCGTTCCAGCTCAGCCCTGCGCTATGGATTTTGAATTTCGCTCACAAATTGCGAGCACTCATTGGTCAGTGCAGTCACCTGACTGAGCTGACCAAAGAGAAGCGCTCCTTAGTACGGTTAAATATGGTTTTGGTTCAAATATTTTTTTGTATCACGACAAGTAGCTTGTAATAATGGACAAGTAGATTGGACCCCCAGTTTAGTCATTGGACATACAGTTTTTAAAAAAATGTCCACACCCCTGCCTCCACTCCAGCAGTCTCACAAATTGCGAGCACTCATTGGTCAGTGCAGTCGCCTGACTGAGCTGACCAAAGAGAAGCGCTCCTTAGTACGGTTAAATATGGTTTTGGTTCAAATATTTTTTTGTATCACGACAAGTAGCTTGTAATAATGGACAAGTAGATTGGACCCCCAGTTTAGTCATTGGACATACAGTTTTTAAAAAAATGTCCACACCCCTGCCTCCACTCCAGCAGTCTAAAGTCCCTGAGTCATCACATCCAGATACACTGTGTATAGGACTTGAGGACACCGGGGGAGAAGGAGAGAGGCT
>NW_017308245.1:166397-179981 GCF_000935625.1 Nanorana parkeri | reverse complement strand
TGCAAGGGTTAAGACAAGTTTTGCCTGGAGTTCTTCTTTAAAGCCTAACTACTGAAACTAAACCTACAATTGGAGGAATATGGGGGTTACCACTGCTGACCTTTTTTTTTTTTTAAATGCTTGTTGCCATGCTGCTTTACTGACTCTTTATAATAATTTGTAATACTGACAAATTAACTCAGCTCTTTAATCATTTACGTGCAAGTAACGAGTCTTTAAAAAAAATTGCTAGCAGGCATTTTTTGTAAGCAGAAGAGACTGTGTAAGTATTTTCTGGCAAAAATCTCCTACCTGCCTGTCAGCAATTTTTTTTGTGCATTGAGTTACGCATGCACAAATCAGTGCACAGACCCGGTATGCCTAGACGGAGTTGCATAATGCTGGCCCGGCCAATTAAGAGGCTAAAGACGACAATCCCGGAAGAGACAGAGCCAGATGTGCTCACCCCCTCCCCTGTCTGTCCCTCCAATTAGCACTGGAGGAACAGAGAAGGGAGGGGGGAATCCCTGCGGGGAGAGGTGACTGACAGTCATGGCTCTCTGCAGGGAGAAGACCACGAGTTGAGTGGTCAGCGGTTTGTGATCCCTCGGCTATCGATCTATAGAGATGGCGTGGGACAGCTGCAGTGTCACACACTGGCACTAAGTATTGGGAAGAGTACATTTTACTCTCTCAATACTTCTCCTTAAATTTTATGCTTTGCTATTTTATCATTTAACGGGCTATTCCATTTTATGAATGGCTGTAGTTTTATTTTAGTACTCTCTATCATTGACCTGAAATAAGTATGCATGCCTCAAAGTATTAATGCTGCAACTGACAAAAGAGGAACTGTTCTTCCAAAATGTTTGTTTTCCCATGTATACTGGAGACTGCTCATTTAAACATGGGGACTCTGTCCTTTTAAAAACTTGTAAGCTTTGCTATTTTCTTTTCTCTTTCTGTGAAGTATGGCACTGGTGTCATTGCAGATGTGAGAGATTGCAGGTTTGAATCTATGTCAATTACCCTGGCTTGGCACCTTTTCCCTCATTTCAGCATCCCATTGCAGACACTCCCACAGTCAGCCCGACTTGATTTTGAATGTCAAGTAATGTATTGAAGAATACAGAATTTTGATCTGAAGAAGAATTACAGCTGACTACACATATCTCAGCTGAAAGCATATTTGACATTTTTCAGTCGCTATAAGCATGGACTAGTGGAGATTTGCACATTTGCCTGGAGTTCTTTTTTTTACTAATTCCCAGCCAGTTATGTATAACGCTGAAAACACATGGGGATTTATGAGCATTTTTTGCATCCCTGCATTTGCCATCCTTTGGAAAATGTTAATTCCACTCCACATATGCTGGCTTTCTCTTTGCACCTTGAGTCTCAGCTATGCAGATCTCTACACAGTTGAGTGGAAGAGCTCATTTAAACTGGCAGGGCATCAAGTGCACTTTTTCTACAGCTAACTAACAGGCGCAGAGTGTCCTTTTCATTGTTGTAGCTTTCAAGGTCTGGGAAGAGATTGCATGTAGCTCATTATTCATTAGGATTTCCTGCATGCCTTGGGCCTTACACATTCGCTATGTTGTTGGCAGATGGGCTGAAAACGCCTCTCAAACCCCACTGGACATTAAGTAGTGGCAGAATTTTCAAGCAGAAATGTATTTACAAAACGAAACCTATTGAGAAACAAGTTTTTTTATCCTTGTGTATTTTACATAACTTATTTATGCTGGCAGGCTTCATGAGCGCAAGGAGATGCTGCTATGTGTTTTAACACTTTACACTGTGTTGCTATGTGTTTTAACACTTTAGGAATAAACGACTTTCAATTTCTTGAACATGCATTTTTTTTAAAGGGAGACGAGACTATTCTGATAAGTTTGTGAATATGATCACCCATGAATGTGTTTAAAACCTTTTTAATTTTTTGATCATATACTGTATCAAAATAGGATGGATGTTTCTACTGAAAATACATAGTAGTTTCTATTTAAAGTAAAACATCTGTTTTAGGAGATAATAGGATATACTTTATAATTTGACCTCAGCTGTAGGGTGCAGACATTGCTTTTCCTACAAAAAAATGCCACTTAGACCTGGGGCTCTCTGCTTCTATGTGATTGAAACCACAAGTCCTGCAGCTCTTTCCAAAAACCCAGGAAGTAAGAGTTGCAGCAGGGCAAGCAATGTTTTGCTTTACATTCCATAATCTGGACTAGTACATTTAAAATGCTGTTCTGTATATTACATTACCTAGACCATTGCAATCTTTTTAAAATCAAATATTTTTTTTAAAGCTTTTAATTTTTTACATAATTTTCTTATGTAACAATAGCGAACTAACACTAATAAAAAAAAAACAGAACAGGAACAGGAAAAACAATATGTAATGCCTGACATGACCATACACATTTGTTGGTTATGTGTTTAGATGAAGCACTGAGATCTTGAGGAATGCTGAATTACGTTTTACTTGCTGAAAAGAATATTGCATACATTTATACAGGATTACAGCATGAAACAGGAAACATATAGATCATAGAGAAGAAAACACATATACAGATATAACTTCCTCTGTATCACAGACAAGTATGCACATAGACAAATAGCATTCAGACTAGCTTTGCACGACAGCCCCATCTAGTGCCCAAAAGACAATACTACATCAGCATTAGCTGTTGTATTTACAACAACATTGACAATATAAATATATGAGATACCTGTGAGCAAATGACATTACAAATAGACAAACAAAAGTCAGGAGAATCTGTATATAACAAGAGCAGCATAAACAAGCACTGGAGTATCTATTGGTGTAAAATATAAAATGTAAAATGTCAGGAAGGCGTAATAGAGAAGTTGTCTACACACTATGCTTGGAACCATGTTCTATTCCAGTAGAGACCATTGCAATCTTTACTGGTTGCTGTATACTACACATCATAAACTGCTGTACTTTTTACTCTGTCCTATATTTTACATTTTCGACACTGCTGTACATTGTGTTAAGGCTAAGAATTTTTTTTTAAAGAATAAATAATTTTATTATGTTCAATTGTTCATCAAACAGGCACACTATGCTAAATTCCTTTTACAGCTCAACTTTAGTTTTGTTAACGAAAACCCCCCAGGTGAACAAAATACACTGTAAATTTACAGTAAATTCTAGTGCATGCACTGGGTTGAAGACAGGGAACTGCTGTAGAGAATAAAAACAGTTGCTGTCTTCACCTTAGGGACCGAACAAGCTCTGACACTACCTGGAGCTGTCTATTCAGAACTGCCTGGTATTTAGGCATAGCAGAGAGCCTATAAAGCATCTATATCTATGTTCAGGCAGCTCCACAACTTTATATCTGCTAGAAGTTTTATTTTATTGTAGGTTTCTTTTTAATGCACTGCATACCTTATCTTAAGGTTTAGTGAATTTCCATCTGGGCGTAGGCTCAGTTACCTACAGGAGCCTAAAGAGAACTTTAGTCCTATGGTCGATTTATACAAATACTGACCTGAGCTCAGAAGGATGAAGTCTGGTTTAAGCCCTCCTGTTAGTCAGTGAGCGTATCCATTTGGAGACCAATAGGCAGGTAGGCAGAAGGGAGCACCACAGAACTTTGCTTGACTGATAGCCCCAATGTGTCAAAGCTCCCATGGAGACCCAGACGAAAGGTGCAGCCAAATTTAGACAAATATATACTGCGTCAAGGTGGTGGTTTACTAAGCTTAAAATGGAATTTAAACTCAAAATGTAAATATTTGCTATGTTATAGGTAACATCTAGAAATGCTAATTGTGCCTAAGCACTACCTTGAAAAATGTACCCTTGTCTTAAAATTTCTCTTGAAAGTTAACCTTACACTTCCCTACAGGGTATCTGTGATTCCTAATCTCAGGTGATTTGGATTGAGATTTGATATCTCTACTGTGCTGTTCACTGTTCTGCTTGCTGGAGGGTCTGACGTGAAGAAGCAATGCCCTGCCTCCACCAAGATAGTCATCTCCGCACAGAGGCACAGTGCAGGACAAGGCGTGGTAAGTCAGTAATGGGGAAAAGATCAGCTGCAGGGAGACCACAGGCAATACTGGTGGCAAGTCCTTTGCCTGCCATTTTTTGGTCAAAGCTTCTCAAGCTCATTTCCACTTTATGGTAAGTACAGGTTTACTTGGACTTTAATTTGACATTTAATTTGTTGTATTAGGTAAACCACATTCTGTATTCAGTAATAAAACAAACACATACACATACAGAAGCACTCCTTCATACACTGTATGTGTCATGTCAATAGGTTATATTCTAATAATGGTGTATTCTTCGGTCTTGGGGAGAAAAAAGTTGTCACAGTGTGGAGGAAGATAAAGAGTCAGTAATAATGTACTGCTATTTTCTCAAGAATAGCAACAAAATATACCATTGTAGAGATTAAGCTATCCAAGTATTCTGCACCACAAGCCTATCTTGGCTGAGCAAGGCTACAGTGTATTATCTCTACATTGCATCTCTGTCCAGGGCCTTTTTGTTTTCAAGGTGACAGGTTATTAGAATCTGTGTGTGAAAAATGGAGCTAGTTTTTCTGTTCCACTCAGATAACAACTAAGGTGCAACTTTCAAAGACCCCGTGCTGTGCTACACATCTGTATATGAATGGATTCCGTAAGCCTTCCAACAAACTGCATTTGCAAGGATGTACATTTTGTATCTAAAATGTGGGGATACTTGAATTCCATGTTTGCCCTAGTTATCTTTTAAATCCACGCAAAACAATATATACAGTATATCCACTGAGAAATGCATATGTGTTTAATGTGCTGTATAATTTCTTGTAGTCCTTAAATGATCTCTAAAACCAAAAAGAAAAAGTTAAAAGTAGTATTAAACACTCAAATCTTTTTTTCAATAATTAATCCAGATCAAACAAATATACATTACCCAGCAAAGTATTTATTTTCGTTTTTACGTTTTTACCCAAGCACTTACAGCCTTTGTGTTTCCAAACAGTTAGCTTCAACTCTCTCAGCACGGCTTCCCTTAACTTCCTGTCCAGTCCAAGATTACATAGGACAGAGCAGTTTTCAGCAGATGGCCATATTCTAACTTTGAGAAAAGAGGGGGGAGAAGGAGCGGGAAGCAGGGGACTGGTCCGCCTTGCTGTGCCTGTGTGTTTGTGGAGACACACACAACGTACTAGCACACACACAAGGATGGCTTCATAGCACCCTGGAAGGGAAAGGAGCCATGCTATAACAGGATATCAAGACCAGTGCTCAGAGGACCACTTCATACTACAGGAAACTAAAGTTTTTAAAAGGAGCAGCATCCATTTTAAGAGGTTTAGCCAGGAGTCTGGCTTTTTAATATCACTTTATTATATTGCAGCTTACCAGTATTTACATGTGGTGGCGGCACCACATTTTTTTCAGACTAAGAACATTTTCAATAAGTCCAGAAAATACCTGTTGATGTTGCCAGAAATACAGTGTCCTTGTCACTTCCATAAAACAGCTAATCTTCCTTCTGTAAGCTTCTGCTCCCAAACCCCACATGTATTGGTGATGAGCATAGGCATAGTTAGTGTCCTGCCTGGGTGGCAACCATGAATCACTCTATAAATACAGTGGAGTGAGTGAGTGTAGCTACCCATGGACAGGAATTGTTATTCACAGGATAACCAGGTGAAAATAAAAAGAGAAAAGCCAAAAAGTCAACTACTGCTGACACCACATGTGAAAATTGGTAAACTGCAATCTATTACATTTTTGGTTTGGGGTTTTCATATACTTTAAAGACTGAGAGAAAATTCTTCATTAACTTTAAGGCATATGACAATCAACAAGTTTTTTTTTTTTTTAATTCAATACGTTTTTATTTTAATAATACAATACATAGAACAAACGTATACATCCATAATTACTTAATTAAAACAGCAATACAAAACAGATACCAATACATACAGACCCACAGAGGGGAAAAAACAAAAAAAAACAAAAAAAACAAAACAACCACACCTCTCCTTATAAAATTAATTTTCCTCTCAACATACCATATTTCTTAAGCCACATTACTCTTCAGAGTACCAATAATAAATAGGAGAGATATTATACGAGAGATATTATACCCAAGGTCCTTTACCATATTCAATCCATTTATCCCACATTTTACCATATTTGTCCATAGTACATCTGTGCTTGAACATAATTCCCTCAAATCTAACCACTTTATCTAGTTTTTTCTTCCATTCCTCTACTGTGGGAGGCGCTGCTGAAAGTATTTCATGGGAGATTTATTCAGGACCCCAGGTAGTAAATTTGCATACATCTTTGAGATCAAATCTCTCGTCACTGTTGTATCAAAAAATTTATCTATAACCGCATTTGCATTATTGCAGACCTCACGTACACCTGGATGTGCCGTGAGCGCATGCCTTAGTTGCAGATATTTATAAAATTGAGCATTTGGTAGTGAATAACTTGCCTGTAACTGTTGAAACGAGCACAAAATACCCTGATCATAAATTTGCGTCAATGATTCAATCCCCGTTTCCTTCCATATTCCAAATCCCTGAAGTTTGTTTACCTCGTGCAGTACCCCATTATCCCATATCGGAGTGTATTTTGTAAAGTCAGAAATATCCAATAGCCCTTTAATGGACTTCCACAATTTACCAATTAATCTTAAAGTGGGAAGATTTGAAAATTCCCTCAAATACAGAGTAGTTTCAAGGGCCATAAGGGGGTCCCTATCGTAAAACAGACATTCAATAATATCATATGCCCCTATCCTCTGTCCTATCAAGTTCCATCCGGCCAGGTGTCTAAACTGTGTGGCCAAAAACATTATCCATGGATTTGGAAGTGTCAAACCCCCGGTTCTCTTAGGATATTGCAAGATTTCTAGTTTTATCCGTGCTTGTTTCTTCTTCCATATCAACTCCCTAAATACTGCATTTATCCTCCTGAATATAGTTTGAGGAATCCAGCATGGAGAATTGTACAGTATATAGGAGAGCTGAGGCATCCAAATCATTTTGATAAGATTTAATCTGCCAATCGGGGAAAGGGGGAATTTACACCATACATTGAATTGTTTCTGAAATTTCTGCAAAATTGGTATTAAATTAACTTCTAGATATGCTTCGATGTTTACTCTAATCCTTACACCCAAATAAACAAAAGATTCCACTATTTGTATATGCTGAATTTGCTTCCACCCCGCCGCACAATTGGCCATCCGTATCCTTCAGCACATTTACAAACGGAACTTGCTCTTGTACCTTCACCAACTGTGCCAGCAGTCTTCCAGAGCTCTCTCCCTCCTCCCAGTACTTTTGATTACTAAAAAATAATTATTTTTTGTCTTTCTTATTTTCAATATGCTTCAGTTGTTCTTGTGCAGCGATCCACTCATCACAAGCTGTTACATTAGGATTTACCACATACTGCGTCTCTAATCGAGTCACTTCTTTACGAGCCTCTTCCTCCTCCCTATTCCATTGCCTCCTCGTCCTACTGATCTGCTGGCATAAATATCCCCTCATATATGCTTTCAAAGAATCCCATACTACCCCATGTGGCGCAGAATTAATATTAGTGCTCAAAAACATTAATATCTCATTTTCTAGCTTCTCCTGTGCTGACAATATAGTTAACCATCCCGGATTTAGTTTCCAGGGCAATCTAAAAAAACTTCCCCCCATTTCAATTATAGTGATTATTGGTGAATGATCTGATAGTGATCTTGGTTGTATCTCAACCGATTCAATTAGTGATATTACATCAGCTGAACACAAAACTAAATCTATCCTAGACAATGTGTTATGTGTCTTCGAAAAACATGTGTATTGGTGTTCCTCTGGGTGCATCATCCGCCACACATCTAACAACCCTATTTCTTTAGAAAAATGATAAAAAGTAGTGTTTTTTGTGACATCCAAGTGCTTATTTACTGGGAATTTATCTAGCGCTATATTCATATAGTTATTAAAATCCTCCATCACAATAACATAAATAGGTAACTTATCTTTAATAAATAATAACAGCTTCCGGAGGACCTCATTAGAATAGGGAGGAGGAATATATATATATTTACCAGCACGCATTCTACTTCATAGATTTTACAATGCAGAAATACATATCTACCCTCTTTATCACACAATGCTTGTATACATGAGAAAGCTATACCTTTACAAACTAGTATTAATACCCCTCTAGAGTATATTGAGTAGCATGCATGAGCTGTATATTGCAAAAATCTGCGTTCCAACCATCTAACACTATCTCCCACCAAGTGTGTTTCCTGCAAGCAGATAATTGACGGCTTATGGGACATAATGAAAATTGGTAAACTGCAATCTATTACATTTTTGGTTTGGGGTTTTCATATACTTTAAAGACTGAGAGAAAATTCTTCATTAACTTTAAGGCATATGACAATCAACAAGTTTTTTACTTGTGCATTTTTCCCTAAAAGTTCAAGAGGTTGAAAGAGATTTGAGGATTTGCACTGACAAAATACTATGTCACAGACTTACCCGGCGCGGCCCTCCGTTCCCGCGGCACGCCGTCTCATCCGTGATGTCACGCTGGGCTCCTCCCATTGGCTACGAACCTACGTTACCACTCATAGGCCTGGGGTACATGATGTGTAACGGTCCCCCATAGCACTGAGTGTACTGGGGATCCGCCAAACTGAACAACCACTTACTCCTTGAGTGCCCTCAGTTCCGCAGCTGAGATCCAGAAATCATTACTGCTTGGACGATTGTGACATACTATGATATATGAGGTTGGGCCAAGTTTAGTGCATGGTGGGAAAGTTCGGCTGACCATACACTTATAGCTGAACAGTGTGGATACGGGAATCTCCCGTGCTGGGCTATTGGCTGCAGTCACTGCTTAGCTAAAATTTCCAGTTAAGTTCCTTTGACAAATGTCTATTGGACAATTGACTTATTGAATGGAGTGTTGCCACAGCTTGAATCTTACCTAATTCTTAGTTACTTAAGTCTAATCTGTTTGCCCTGGATATTCTAACAAGTGACTCATTGAAAAGCAATAATGGAACAATCTTCTGATTACATATGGTGCATATGTATAAAGGCATTGATATATCCATTGGCCTGTTGCATACACCTTAACAGAATGGTGCCTATGACTCTAGGCTGGTATATGATCTAATTAAACTAAACAGTATTTATAAATTGGAGAAGATTATGAGGCTGAGTGAAAAGCACTCGCCTCATAAGTCCCCCTTAAAGCTCCTGGGGGCTATTTTTTTCTTTTGATAAACAGCCTTTACTTCCACTATAAAAAGTGTCATCTTCACCAAGAGCTATTATGTACCACTTCCATGGTGTGAAAACGAAACCCATTCTGGATACAAATATTCTCTTCCTACCAACATATCAAACAACAAATTACATTTTTTAAAAGAACTAAATGTAATTCCAGCATCACAGCTCATAATTTGACATGCACTCAAAGCAGTGTTTAAGTGGGTAATAGTAAAGAAAAATAGTTGTATTAGTAATATTAAAACAAGAAAAAGGCAATGGGAATCCAGTATAATTTGAAAGATAAAAAAAACAAAAAACAAGAACAAGTAAATATCCTAAACACTAACCACTTATTGCTGTTGGATAGATCTTTTTTAAAGAAGTTCCCCATAAATCTTTTTTTTTTAAAGATTATGTTTACTCAGTGCATAACATAAACAACAAGATTACCCCAGATATCTCAATAAAGTGTAATGCTCGCCTCGGGAGAGGGCCGAATACCCTCTATGGATCTCAACTGCGGAATAGAGAGGGTTAAGGAACGGGAATCAGAATAGCAGCTCCTCCCTGGAATGCCCAGTTTTGTATGTTTTAGGCGTTTAGGAGGCTGCGGTACATCACGCCCCGTATACACAGTAGGGAATGGGGAAACACCCACACACGTATGGTTATTGTTAGGCAGTAATGCACGACCGGTTGGAGTGTACAACTACGGATGGGAGCAATGCAATAGTTCAGATAGGTGAAGGCACAGTGAACAGCTGAGAGCAAATCCAAATAGTTCAGATAGGTTTAAGGCACAGCGAACAGCTGAGAGCAATGCAAATAGTTCAGATAGTTTAAGCACAGTGAACAGCTGGGAGCAATGCAAATAGTTCAGAAAGTTTAATGATTGATCAGCGTCCTTCCACCATCAACGGAAAGACGCCGATCAATTACAGTGACTCGGCTTTATGCCGAGAGCTGCGTCTTGGAGGGGCGGAGCTACCCGGCGCGCCTGCGCCTGACCTAGACGACCCTGAGGTGTGAGATGAGGGAGGACCGCGGCGCGCCTGCGCGAGGCGACAACGGAGACCTTCCCCAGACGTCACCGCGTTCCGACGGAGAGCTGGGGCTATCGATCCCCGCCGCACCTGCGCATGACCGCGATGGCCACCCGCACCTGGTCCCTGCAGTGCTCGCCTATTACATAAAGAGAACCTGTCACCTACAAATTCTGTCACTTAGGGGATTGGTAGCCCCTGTGTGGTACCCCCGTGTACATAATCGACAATTGTGCCACACATGTTAGGTATCGCGAATGTCGGAGTGAGAGCAATCATTCTAGCAGCAATAATTTGCTGTTAAAGCTAAAATGATGAGCCGTTAATGCTTTTAAATGTTGCCAATGAACAATTTTGAGTACCATAATTTTATGCACGAGCGTATGCAGTGTTAACATTTGATATGTTTGGCATCTATTTACTCGAAGTAACCCCATCTTTTATATTTTACCCCAAAAAAGGGTATTAAATTGTGTATGTGTGCACTACAATTAATTTAAGTATTTTGTTCCTACAAATATGGATTTGATAAACATTTATGCAAATGTCATGAGACATAAAAAAATGTAGCTACCATTTTTTTTTCTACAGGGCCTCTGCTTTCAGAAAATATATACTTGTTTGGGGTGAAAAAAATTACAAAATTGCTCTGGTACTAAGGTGGTTAAATTACTTAAACATATTAAGTGCTGAATGCTGATTAATCCTTAACACACTATGCTACCCAACCAACTCAGGTAAAGGATCAATTAGCACACAGATTTTATATGTATAAGTACATTCACCTGTTTCCACCAGGTTCATAATCACTCTGCACTTTTGAAAGTTTAATTTAAAGGGGACAGTCTGCTGAACAGTTATACTATAAGCTGATCATCAGCTTATAGTAGAACTGTAAATGCCAGGTCCGTATGGCATACTGACCTGGCCAGCTGGAAGCACTTTTGTAGGTCCGTATGCCATACGTCCTTGGCAGCGAAAGGGTTAAGGTAATATATGTATATTGGCATATGTTGATTTGCATACACTTGAGTTGGTTAAGTAATGTTATTGTATACTTTTTTGGGAAGGAAAACTGCACATTTATTAAACTTTCATGGTAAACTATTAGAGAGACAGTGCAGACGTTTTTGGGTTTAGTGTGCTCTGGTAACAACTCTAAAGGTATTATTTTTATGGAAAGCTTACTTTTAAAATTCCACGATTGTCAATCTCTTGTGTTACCGCTGCAGACCCCTATGTTACTTCTGTGTCTTGTGGTCAGGTTGAAAGTATTATAGCCAGGGGGACATATAATTATTTTTCTATGGGGATCCATGACCTCTTAATACCATCATGTCCCCTTTTGGGATACATAGCTTTGAGATGAACTTTCATGGTGGAGCCTGCAGAACCCAACTTTGTGACAGTTATTTGCTCTGACAGGTCATTGTGCTCATTGAATCATGTTGTTGTTGCACTAGCTCTCTTCTTGGCCTACAATCCATGGAGTTAAGGTATTTCTCTATGTTTATACCTTATCAGGCAAACTATGCTTGCATTGTATGTCAGGAAAAATGCAAGTCTTAGTCACATTGTCAAATCATTATAAGTATATGTTCCCTCCAAGGGAAAAATCTAATCTTCTAAATGCCAACATGGTGTTTAAATATATTTGCAAAGAAGTTCTATACCTATGTGTACAGAAGTAATAATTGTAAGTGTATTTCCACGTTTGCAGTCAAATGTGAGAAAACCCATTTTGAGAAAACTGCTTACTTTTTAGCTGCCTCTTTGGTGAAGGCCTTCCTGCAGATCCCAGGCTACACTGAGAAGTTTCAAAGTGAACAAAGAGGGACAAACTCAGGAATAGACTGAGCTTCTTTCATTAACATACAACACGTCTACTTCTGAGTGTGTCTGCTGCTGGTGTGGAGAAGAGGAGGAGGCGGCACTACACTGACGGTGCAGTGGTGTACGCCGCTGGAGAGGCGGGGGGAGAGAGGCAGCAGGTAACAGGAGGGTGAGGCAAGCGACAGGCAGTGGAGAGGAAATGAGTGGAGAACATCTACGGTACAGGACTGCTGTATGTGGAGGTAAGGAGTCAACATATTTCGGAGTTGAAACTTCTTTTTCAAGCCTCTTTGTCTCAGTCTCAGTACAGCTTCCTGGTCAATCAGCATTGAGTCGGCCAAACAGTATGGAGTCGGCTTCCCTGGCAATCTAGAAGCCTGGCAGTGGGTAATGACATACCACCCGGCTTCCTGATTGCCCGGGAAGCCAGCTCCATGCTAGCAGAAGTACCGGTATTGGAACTCGGTATCAGCGAGTACCAAAATATAAATATCGGTACTTGTACTCACTACCGAAAAACTGGTATTGGTGCACCCCTAAGAGTACACATAACTTCCCACAGCCCCCCACATAGGTATGCTATGTGAATGGGGACATGTAACCAATATAAATTAGGAATTATCCCAATTTGGCCGGAAAAGTGGAAATACGCTTTTAAAGTCTTCATGTAAGCACACAAAAAGACAGAGAAAAAATACAACTGGCAGAGTGCCTATCTGATTTATCTAGCAATTGAACACTTTTACAAAGAACTCTCTAGCCTGCTGTTTAAAATGAATCCAAAGGACAATCAGAAGGATAAAAACTCATTTAAGTTTTACAGCACACTAGGGCTTGTCCTCAGATTACTACACTTTCATGGTAGAACTTTGGCCAGGGAAAAAAATAAATGTTGTGTAGCATAACAATGTAAGTACATCTGTTGCTTTTGTTTCTCCTTAATCCTACTGCGTAGCCCCAAAATCACCTGTCAATTGTGCCAGTGAAGTTCACATTCTGCTACTTCCTATGGTGGGATGACAACTCTTTCTCAGAGCTACTAAACTAAATAGTGTTGCCACCCTCACAACGGCTGTAGCTGCTTGGACTATAGCTGGACTTGGTTATGAAGCAGCAGTTGTGGCTATCGGCAAAGTCACCACTGATTCACAAGCCTGTAGCTTGTCAATCAATGGGTGGCCACACCTATAGTGTCACCCTCTGTCTTCTTTATTCTCTCAAGCAGCTCAAGATGTCATGGGAGTTCTAGTGTATGCAAAAGTTTGTACATCACAGATAAATTATGTTGCTGAAACCCTTCCACTGTGAGCAGCAGTCTTTGGGAGTGGAAGTGTACAAGGCAGTGCACTTGGAGGATTTTACCTGCAGGGAGGTAAAGGACTGCTGTTTTTTTTTTTACAAATTAGCTTGTTCCTTCACATTTACATAGGGTTTTGGACATC
>NW_017308245.1:139776-166384 GCF_000935625.1 Nanorana parkeri | reverse complement strand
CAACTAGGTCAGATTTCTTAGCGAAATTAAGAAACCAAAAGCTCTTCAGTTAACAACTGAAATGTGGGATACATGTACTTAATGCCATGCAGATATTGGTAAGCAAAGGACATTGCATATTGAAAGGTATGTATAAAAATATGTCCTATTCAGTTCCAAGAACCCTGTGAACGTGCAAAGAACTTCCTTGGACTCAGGCTTTGATTAACATTAATGTCTTACCTCTACATCACCAGAATTACGGTTTCAATTTACCATTTGTTGTTTACGTTGGAGATATGGTTACCAGTTACTTATGTTGAATTAAATGTTTAGTTCAGATTAGCTCTGTGACTTTACATATATGGGAGGGGTGAGGATAAAAAACAATACAAAAGATCAAGCAAATATGTACATGATTTACAACTTAACTGAGCTATATTCAAAACAATTATACAAAGATTTTAAAAGATAACTACCTTTACTCGTAGGGATGTCCCAATACCACTTTTTCAAGACTTACAAGTACTTTCTCTCAGGTACTCCCCGATACCAATTACCGATACTTTTTCTTAAAGGGACATGTGAAATGTTTTCCTAAAACAATACAGACTGATGATTTTATGGCAGTTTCTCATTAGGGGTGCATACAGATGCCACAAGAGCTGAATACAGATGCCATCAGAGCTGATTACAGATGTCACCAGGGCTGTTCGGCAGTGATCTCTCGATCATGTTAAAAACCAGCCGAAAATCGCACGATTCTCGGCTGGTTTTCCAACATGCCCGATATACAAAAGTCGTGCAACCGTACATTAGAAACGGTCACACGCCTTCCATACACTGAACGATTCTTGTACGATCGCGGGATTTCCCGCGATTCTCGTACGAGAATCGTGCAGTGTATGGGCACCTTAAAGCTTCCAGCTTCAGCTTGAAGCTGGGACCTTTAAGCTATATCCTCCCTGCCCCATGATAAAAACACCCTTTCAGTGCTGTAACATGGAGCATCACATACCACCCAAATAAAATAAAAATTGTAAAAATAAAATATAAACAAAACTGAAAAAGTTAAAATAAAAAACATTTTTGTACGTTTCGGTTTTGAAATTTTCATTTCGGTGCACCTCTAGTTGTAGAGAAAAACAGCATGTCAGAGACCTGCATTCCAAGTGCTATGGGCAGACCTTGTTAAGAATATTATAGCTGCTGGCTAGGTTCTAAAATCTCAGGATGACCAGGTCCAAACTGACATTTATGCTGCATGAGATATTTGGTAATGATTACCATTATGCTCTACATACTGGAAACATTTTCTGTAAGAAGGAACACTTCTTTTTAATACTGCAGTTATTTTTTCAAAGAAAATCAAACATAAATATAAAAAATATAAGAAAACACATACTACTGTCCAAATAATAATTAATTCAAAACAATTTAAATCTAATGTCTAATTTTACACATTTGTAATACAACCTTTAGAAACACTTTTTCAGGCTTTATGCTATTTTAATATTTTGTTGTATATTATATAGTAAGCAAACTCGTTTAAAAAGCTTGCATTTCCAATCTAAGCTAGCAATAATAACATTATGCTCATTTTTTTCTTTTTTTCTTTTCTGCTTTTTTGGTGCCTTCATTTTACTCCCCAGGATTTGTACTCCTTAGGGCATGTTGGTTTCATGTAGTATTTTTCACTAAGGATGGACATGTACCCTATTTTAACTTAATGGGTATGTAGGCTCAGTATATCTGTTCCTTCACCATTATTTGTATCCAATCTTTTACATTCATACATTCCACATGACATGCACTTGGTTGCATACCCATTCATGGAAGACATTATTTTATTCCACACTTACTATTTATTTATTTATTTCTCTTTTTAATGTATTTTAGGGATTACATAAGATTACTATTTAACTGTAGCTTAAATAATTAGCTTTAACTGTAGCTTTATTATCTACGGTTTATTGGTCACGAGTGGCCCGTTAATAACTTGTATGTTCAGTTAAATAGATTAAATTAGATTAAGGTAAATAAATTATACTGAAATATATTACTGACCTCTGGTATAATTATAGTGCCTCCCTGGGTTAAATTATGCTTCCCCCTGCGGTTGAATGTGGTTAATGGTGATAGTAATAATAATATTAGCGCCCTGTGTTTAGATTATATAACCTCCTGGGATTAAATGATATTAGATTCATTTTAATTGCACTAGCACCTTGGAATTTGATTAGATTGCACTATCCCCCTGGGGTTAGGTTGGGGTTAGTCTTAAACAATTTGAGTGCTACTGCAGCCCCCTTAGCAACTACAGTTTACTATACACCCTATCAGTTTGGTATGTGATGCAAGTAAAAATCACTCAGATAAATACAAATTAAATGAATATCCAACCCCCTTTTTTTTTTTAATTTACAAATAAAAATTACACTCTCTCCCCCCTAAGCCAAAACTCTCACCCTCCTCCTATACACAGTACATAACCTTGAAACAACTACAACCCCCTCACCCCAATCACTTTCATACGACCTGTTCCTGATGCCAGTCACGTCTCCTTCTTACACAGCCTCCATCCACACAGGCCGACAAGTCCCTCCGACCTCTGGTCTCCCCCTGCTCGGCTCCACGTCCTTCCGTCCTCGCCACCGGCTCTCACCCGTCCCTGCTGCCGACCTCCGGTCCCTCCGGTCTCCAGGCCCTTAGACTGACGTCCACCGTCCCTCTGGTCCATCCGCCTGATGCTCCGACCTGCTGGTCCCGCGGACCTCCGATCCTGCTGACCCCCGAGCTCCGGTGCCGCCGCCTCAGGTCCTCTGAACCGCTGGTTCCCACCGATGGACTGTGTCCTGCGGTCCGGTCCCTACGTCTGATCCGCCCCTCTCCGGATCGTCCACCGCTCTCCCTCACGGATCCTCTCCTCTCCCTCGGGTCTCTCCGGTCCTGGATCTCTGGTCCCGGTCTCTTCTCTCCCTCGAGTTTCTCCGGTCCTGGATCTCCGGTCCCGCACCGTACCGGCTCCCTGCACGCCGCGCTTACTGCACGACTTCCAGTTCACAGGTCTCGTGGTTCATTTGCTTTCCATAACACCGGCATAAAAGGTTTTGAGAAAGGGTGAGCTTTTGAACTAGAACTATCAAAACGTTTTTTTCGTATGCATTTGTGTTCAATGCAAAAGCTATAGGGAGTCAAAACCATTCAGATACCGCTGTGTACGACAGATACTGACCTGCTTGAACAAAATCACTGACTAATTTGATGCTTTTCTTTTTTTTAAGATGTTGTCAACTTCTGACCGGTGACCACCGGAATGGCAAAGTGGCAAAAATGCAATACTTTTTTTTAGTTATTCTGATTCACAAGTTTTAGCCTTTCAAGATAGTAATCATTAAATATTCTTTGTAAATTATTGGTGTGAGTTTTAACCTGCACTCGATATGGTAAAAAAATAAGGGTCTGACACTGAAGAGGCATTTGGTTAACATATTGAGTACTTGTTGCTCAGTGATCATGCTACAGCTGCAAGCATCTCTTAATCATGTGCTCTTGATCTGTCTTCGTTTATTCAGTCAGGAAATGCAGACTGCACCAAATTTAGTTCAAGATGCATCAGTATTCCATTATGTATTCTTCACAGCATGAGTGATGATTATGGCATCCCCATTACCAAATAATTTAATGCAGCTGAATATGTAACACTGTGCACTGACCATGACACAAATATAGATATCTCACAGAAAGTTCAATGTTAGCTATAGCTCCTATTCTTGCTAAGATATTAAATGGCAGATATTTTAAAGTCCAGCCAGTTAAGTACAGAACTGGTTAAATCATGGTTGACTCTCACAATTAGCGTTAACCTTTATTTATTACCTCTTCTTACTCCTATTACTAATTCATCAGAGGCATCACAGCCTGAGGCTAATCAAAATGCAGAGCTGACGTTAGAAGCGCTTGTAGTGTGATGCTCAGATTTGCAAGTTAAATGCCCTTAATAGGAATCAAATCACATTTACATTTTTTAAGCAGCAGAGTTGCTGTTAGTTTTGCTACTGGGAGAACTTGGTAAATCTACAGAAAACATTTCAATTTTTCACAGTGGGATAGCTCCAGCTTAAATCCTTCTGGAATATAGTTATAAAAAAAAGACTCTGACAAATTAGCTTGCAGTGTTAATTAGTACAGCAAGCGCACAAGTCCCATTTGTGGATTGCTAAATTGGTATCTCAGTTGGAAGAGCAGATGTATGTTTCTTTTCTTGCACAAAGGAAGAAGGTCCAGCTCAGCTGTATTGTTTGTTCCAAGGCATAGGTTTGTTATACGGAGCTTATACTCACTCACAGATCAGGCCTCTTGTGCCATATGAGAAGGAAACAAAATGAGTATGTATCAGTAGTGCTGTTATACAGTTTTTGCTATTATTACTTGAAAACGTAATACAGGAACACTCTGTGGTAAGTCTGTGGATATTTAGCTAGTCATTCACAAATCCTTGTTTTGACAATTTCTCGATGCCATTACATAACATCTTTTGGTTGAGATATTTGTCTGCTCAGAAATTAGTTGGAAGTTACATGTGTGACTGTATGAGAACAATTATGGTACTTTTCATTTGCAAAATACACTAAACTACTCAGAACAGGTTTTGCAACTGGAGATTGGTTAAGAAAAAAAATGCCCCTTTTTGGCTTATTTTACTCATGGTCACATGAGGGCTCTTCAGCTGTGCATCCACAAATTTGGAGGTGTGGGATTTGGGCTTTTGCCGACGTCACATAAGAAAAGTGCATACAGAACATGCCAGATAAATGTGTTGGAGAAAATTATGGTTGCTGCATCCACTCTGCTGCACAAATTTGGGGCGTGGAGGGGGGGCCGATAGGGGAGTGTGAACAACAGTCTCTATGTCACAAATCCCCGGAGCTGTGCCACTGGCAGCCATTGTCACTCTGCTCCACCATACGCAGCCTGAGATGAGGAAGCTGACTGCAGAAGATACAGGCATCAGGGGATCCTATATTTCCAAGCTGCAAACTGATCATTCCAGCATGGATCTGTTTCCATGCTTGGTGTGATCAGTTTGAAAGGGGAAAAGTGGGGAACTGGCAGGCTCACCAGGTATTCTACAGGAAGTTACTAAGTGCTGACATGTAAGGTAAACTTTTCAAGATAATGTATCAATCCACCAATACATATGTTTAAGACTAGGGATGCACCGATACCAATACTAGTATCAATATCGGTGCCGATACCGAATATTTGGGTAAGTACTCGTACTCGCCCAAATGCTCTGATACTTACCCCTGATACAAGTGGTGCCGTGAGTGAACATGAAGCTGGCTAATGACTCACGGCTCGGCATACTGATTGGCCGGGCTCTATTGGCTCTATTCTGTTTGGTCAGCTGGATGCTGATTGGCTGGGAAGCCGGCTTTCCAGCCAATCAGCATTGAGCCGGCCAAAAAGCATGGAGTCGGCTTCCTGGCCCTTCCTTCCGGCTTCCGAATTGGCCAGGAAGCCAACTCCATGCTGATTGGCTTGGAACAAAACAGCATGGAGTCAGCTTCCCGGGCAATCAAGAAGCCGGGCAGTAGGTAATGATACGTTGCCCTGCTTCCTGATTGCCTGGGAACCCGGCTTCATGCTATTGGCGAGTACCGAAATATAAATAATGATACTCGTACTCGATGCTGAAAAAACGATATTGATGCATCCCTAATTAAGACCAATTTTAAGATTAACATACATTTTTAGGTGCATTTTTAATGCACATTGTTATACATTGACAACACATGAAAATACATGGAACATTACTTTTATGGGCTCATCAAAACCCTTTGAAGACCTTAATAATGGACAACTTTTTTTATATAACTTGCATTGCCTCAACACGTAATACATGTGAACCAGCCACAATTGAAAACAATAGCTAAACTGTGTACATGGCATTCATTCAACCACTTTGACTGAAGCAGAACATCTGACAGAAGATTTACGACATCAGACAACAAATTACAGATACAATTGCTAGATTGCCGGCCTGGGGCTTTTTTGTGGGTCACTGGGGCAATCTGTAGTGGCTTTACTTCTGGATGTACTAATATTGGTACTCATATAAAAATATATATTAATGCAGGTTAACAAATACCATTTTGCATTTAATACAGAACTACATTTGGCAATGCTTAGGTTTCTAGTCTTTGTAAATGGAAACAAAAATGTGCCTTTCTCAACCTTTTTACAACAGAAGAACCATTGAATTAGCTATCAGGTCTCAGGGAACCCCCACATAAAATATTTTACCTACATCTCATGCTACATTAGCGTGATCAGTAGGCTGTAAAGAGCTTTATATAAAAGAAAATGGGGTGTGCTCATCAATACTCATGAAATGAAACAAATAATAATTATGGCCAGAAAGGAAACACCGTAAAATTGTTGTAATCTCTTACATTGGTGGTCAGTGTAGAAGTAACTCATTATATTGGTAGTCCGTGTAGGCGTGAGCTCATTCTGCCACTGCTGTCTTCTCAAGAAATCCCCAGTAGATTGTGGAGAAAGCCTGTGCTAGAACATACAACATTTTTGTAACAAAGCTTAACATTGTGTGACATAACTGTTACTGATAAATTCATAAACATAGGTTATGTGTGGGTTCCAAAAATATCAACAGCCGAAGTAATCTTTGATCTTAATATAGCCATATTTTTATTCTGGTAGTTACTGCTGTGAATATGTATGTGTAATCCAAAATAGGAGCAAAAAAATTGTAACGTTCCTATTTTTTATATATAGTTTTATACTAATTAGGTGCCATGGTTTAATATTGAATAATTTGTTCATGGTAGAGCATTATACAATATACTGTATCTATCATGTATACTTTCTCCTATAGTAGTCAATGGTCATAGGTGTAATCTCACATAGGCAAATCTAATATTCTCAAATCTGCAGCATGGCTATTGTCAACATAATTACATGACATGCATTGGGAACAGGGGAATAGAAACCCTACTCCCAAATGGTACACATTTTCCCCACAGGCTGTTATATTGCAGATACAAGGTGTTATGATTCTCACCATAACATATCACATGTTCCATTATTTAATTTTCAATAGTTTTTTTATCAGGTTTTCAAGTTGAAGCAGCAAAAATAAATGGTATTACAGGTGACATATTCAGATAAAGAGGATAGATGTTGAGAGTACAGAGCAACTGTACTCATTCTGTGTACAGTATTGTAAATTAGCTTTCTTGTATTATACATAGCTATTCTGTGTCCTCTGTTGTCAGCTGTGAAGAGGAGTTACCCTTCATTATTGAGACTGTAATCTCTATCTGGCTGAGTAATGCATTTCCTTTGTTATTTGTAGGATATTTACCTTAATACAGAAAGTAATTTTATAAGAAGTGAACATAGAAGACTGGATAGACGAGAGAGGAAAAGAGAAATATATTTTCACTTCGGCGAAGAAGGTGCTAAAAGAGATCGATCTTATTCCACAGTTGTGAACAAATGTGGATCCATGGTTCCCATGTTGTATGAAAGAGAATTAGTTTGCTGTGGAATATGCTGGTCAGGTTTTGATTTATCATGATTAAGTTGTTTTAACTAACTGCCATGTCTACTAAAGACCATTTACAAGACCTGGCTGTGGTTTTGGCTTCCAAATTATGAAATCAGTTTTTGAGATTTTCTCTGGATGTTAGTGGGTCGTTTATTTAGGAATTACTCATCTGGGTTTTTCATAAGTTAATTTAAAGCCTGATTGAACCTTCAGTTTAAATCAGCCAAATACTTACCAGGTGCATCAAAGCAAAAGGAGTTCAATGCCTTACACTTCATTTTCTTCCTAAAGCTGCCCACACACCTTACAATTTATCTGCAGATTTTCTGTGGTCAGATGGAAAAGGGGCAACAGATTCCTCCATCTACACTTAACTGTGTGGATGGAGTAATCTCCACCTGGGCCAATCTGTTGCACTTTTTCCATCTGACCACAGAAAATCTGCGGATAAATTTTAAGGTGTGTGGGCACCTTAAAGCAGCCACAACCTGTGTAGAAACGTCTGTGCCTTGCTAGCAGCTGCCCAGTGGGACTATTGGCTCTTTATGTGAAAACAGTGGTCTCATTGCAAAGGTACATATGCCCCCTACTGAGTCAGACCTAAAGATCATGTTCCCCACTTATTTGGGAACCCTGGTTCTGACTCAGCACAGGACATGTCAGAACTCTCAGCGCTGACTGACAGAAAGGACGGGGGAGGGGGCGGGTACAGCTGGCTCCAGCTGTCACTCACGCAGCCTGGTGTATCCAGACATAATTGTCGGGATCCGCTTCAGCTGCGGCGTCTCAGTATACTGTGAGCTGCAGCTCGCGGTATACAGCGGCGTCTCAGTATACCGCGAGCTGCAGCTCGCGGTATACTGAGCTTAGGGTGACGGGAGGATGCTAGTTTGTGTCCTCCAGTTACCCTAAGGAGAACTATGGGGAAAAGCCCTAACCCCATAGTTCTTCTTTAAATTATAGCTTCTGATCCACTATCTCCATATTTTAGTGCATGTTAATCTTAATATTTCCTTACAGTTGGCTTCGAGAGCCAATTATAGATGCAAAAGATGCATTAATTGATATTTTGGAGGTCATGAATGCCCACCTTTGCTATTTTTGTTGTTCCTGTATCTTTTTCCAAGGGTTCCATGTATACAGTAGTATTTTATGATCATAGGAAGTTAAAAGGATATATCTCTTTAATATTTTACCCAAATATTTTTGTCCGGTCCTTGCATAAGGTAAATATGGAGGCAGTATCCTTGGTTATGTGTGTTAATGTGCATACAAATTACATTATTAAAATGGCACCAAGTAAGACACATACTCTAGAATGTGCTCTGCTTTGGGGGTGCCTTAAATTACTGATTAATAACTGAATCTTAAATAAGTGTTGGGTTTAACCCATGGCATGTGTGACTGAGAGTGAGAGGATGGTGTGAATAGCAGAAGGATCCTTACCCTCAATTCTTATCCCTCCAAATCCCCTCTCCAATTCCCTTAATTGTAATTAGAATGTATGTGTATCCCTATTTGTAAATAAACCCAACATTTATTTAAGATTTAGTTGTTCATCAATAATTTAAGGCACCACCAAAACAGAGCACATTCTACACATACCATGCAGCCTCGTTAGGGGTGATGTTCATACAGTACTTAAAGTGTAGCTACACATAAAACAATTCCATAAATGCCCACACACACCTCTATCCACTTCTGTGGGCTAAAAATCAGGCTCTCCCATTAATCTCTTTGGCACATATAGTCATGCCTGTGCACAGGAGCACAGATATTGGCAAGAAAACTAAAAGTAAATGGTAAAACCGGGGCAAGATATAGGGGTAAAACACTGCATCTGTGGTCTACCTAAGGAGTGGCGTGGGGGAGCACATATGGATTTTTTTTTAAAGAAGCACAGCTGTTCTTTAAAGAGAATTATTCATGATTGGCTTATGAAAGAATCCAAATAATGAGCCTAAAATAATTACAATTGGCAAAGTTAACTTTTGACACATTTAAATTTAGTGCTACCCTGTCAACTGCGATAACGTGTTCTATACCAGCTCCGAAGTACGCAAAATACTATTGTAGTATGCAATGCAATGTTACTGTAATTAACGAATAGGAGGTGCTGTTATTTGATTCTACAATGCTCAGTGAGAGCCCCTTTGTGTGTTTTATGAAAGAATATTTAAATCCTTGTATGGGCCAAATAGTGATTGATTCCCTTTAAAACCCGTGCATCCTACTTCAGGTTTCCGATTATTGGTACATGTACAGATCACAAAACAACATTTTACAATATAACATAGTACCTGACATTGAAAAAAATAATTAGCTTTCTCAAAAGATTCTGCAGAAGTATTGATTGTCTTTCAAAGCCATGCAAAATTTATTGGATCCGTTTAAGTGGCTGCCAGAAGGCCAAATAAGCAAGCATTAAGATAAATGGAAGGGGTAAAGAGAAGAAAGTGCTCAGAAAAGTATGAGATGCAATATATTTTGTCTTTGTATCACAGAGTTTATTTAAATACAGTTTGGTTTCTAATATGTACACAGCTCAGATATTTTTCTGGTGTTTCCGCCATGGGTGCTTCTAAGGAATAAATGAATACTTGGCCATATACCTCTGTTTTAATTTAATATCAGCAGATTCAGCAATAAAAAGGGTATATTGCACTTGAATGTCAACTATCAAATAAGAAAATACATTTTTTACTAGGGCGCCATTCTTAAGGATAACTAATCTAAGAACAAAAATTTAATATAGTACAGCTTACCAGTCTTTAGATGTGGTGACTACATTAGTTTTCATTTTTCTGGATATGAACATTTTCAACAAGTCCAAAAAATACACGATGATAAGCTTGCTGGAAATGTAGTGTCCTTGTCATGAGAATAACTAGGAGAAAAATAATGATTTTTATTAGTGTAAAGTTGTAAACTACTAATTCTATCAACAATGATGTAATGGAGAGAAGGAGAGGAAGACATGTTGCAATTATATTAGATTCTTGTTTTCGGGTTTACACTTTAAAGAACAAAACAGTGAATTTCTTATGCTGATTGGTTAAGTCCAGTACAAGCACAACAAAAATATTCCCCAACATGCATAGAAACATAATCCTGTTTCTAACACCTGGATAAACACAAGTCTCTTTTGTACCCATTTACAGTTATTGCAAAGCAACATGATGCTGTTCTGAAATGTATATATTTATATTCAGGGGTGACACTGACGTAATAATAAACCTAACCCTACCACATTGCAATGTGATCTCATCCACATTTATATATTTCTTTTAGGTTTTAAAAATACAAAAATTAATACCTGGCAGTGTTGTCCAAAAGAGTATTTAAAAAAATTATATAATACCGACCTTCAGAATCCTAGGTTTTACCTCTCATGATTTTAGCCAGTTCAAATATGATATACCCATCATATTTGGGTATATCCATTTTTTCTCATTCACTAAGATGTGGGGAGGATTGAAGAATTGGTTGACCTGACAAATACCTTTGATCTTATTGTTAACAATGTTCCTTGGAGGTCACCTCTCCTTGGAAAGCTGCATAAACAGGTTGTCCTTTGAAATGCTTAAGACCTTTCCTGCAGCTATAGATCATATAATTTAGTGCCAGATGTAGTATTTACAACCCACACAGCAGACTTCAGTCAGTATTACTATAAACAATTAACAATTGCCTATTTGGCATAATCTGCTGGTGCCATCATTCTATGACAGATCATTTATTCATATCTGAGAGAGGGAGAATCTGTCAATCTATCAATTCTATGAACATATGGCTTGGGTGTTGTAAAACTACTGTTGTCTTTGCCTTTTAAATATGTTTAAATTTGTTTAGTTTCTTTTTTATTCTGATTTTCCGTTATTTCGTTTTTCGTGGACTCGGGTCCAAAAGTCAATTCGGTTTGGTATTCGGATGATATTAGTTAGCGGTAGTCTGTACGTATTTTCATTTCTGGACGAATTTTCATTGCAGCAAAGTGGCATTAGACAAATTAGTCTCCAGAAGAGAAAACTAAAGTGTGAGGTTCTTTTGTTAATTTTGTTAGCGGTAGTATTTATGAATTTGCCATGGCGCACGGAGGCGTCCCTCACCTGGCAGTCTCAGTGTGTGAAGACACCGCTCTCCAGATCTCCTGGGACCACAGACATGTTCCCAGCATTTCTCTGCTGTGGCTTTGCCTCGGAAGCAGGGTTCTGTGCGTTACCGTGCATGCGTTTCAGGAGCTGCGCTGGCCATCTCCTGGGTGGTGTCACATGCAGGGAATCCTGGTGTGACGTCTATAAGCCCCAATAGAGATCCAGCATGCACAGCAACTGTCAACATGCAAAAACTCACTTCCTCCCAAGGAACACAAGCCTTCAGCAATACACTGAGCACCGCCCTAACTCCACCTCTGTTTCCACAGCAACAGGGGCATTGCCTCTAGTCTTGGGCTTTAAAACCTCACAACACTACTGGCTCAGTGCTAGGTTATTCTGAAGCCCTGCTCACAGAGACCCAGCGTTTGTTCTTGCACCTTCGTCCCCTGTTCCTGCATTCCTACCCCCAGTTTTGGACTCCCGGCTAGCTGACCCTCGGACTGTTTTCTGGACTACTGATTCTTCACTGCCTGCCCTGAAAACGGAACTGCAATACTACGGCTTGTCTCACCCCTCTGGTCTTTGTATTTGGACTGGTTATCTCACCTGCTTCCTGCTACTGGGATCCAGACCTGGCGCAAGGGGCTCTGCCCTGCGGTATGCAACATAATTTTCATTACGCATTAATTTGCGTGGCAGCAGAAGAAAAAAAAATGTGAGGTTCAACTCCAATTGATACCAGACCCTTTGGGACTGGTAGTAATGTTAGGAGGGACACCTCCAAGTTCAAAATTAAAAAAATTGCATGGGGTACCCCCAAGGTCATACCAGGCCCTTTCGGTCTGTTAGGAATTTTAAGGGGGAACCCCACCCCCCAAAAAAGGGGGGCTTTGGGCCCCCCTAAAATTCCTACCAGACCCTAGATCCGAGCACAGGCCCGACAGGGCAGGAAAGGGGGGGACGATCGAGCGCCCCTCCCTCCCTGCGCCTTACCAGGCCACGTGCCCACGGCATTGGGAGGGTTTCCCTAATGCCGATGGGGACAAAGGCCTCTTACCCACAACCCTGACCCGGTGGTTGTGGAGGTCTAGAGGCAGGGGGGCTTATTTGCATCGGGGTACCCCTTCAATTAAGGGGCAACCAGATGTCGCCCCCCCTTGTGAATGAGTAACAGGTACTTGTACCCCTACTCATTCACTAAAGGGTTACAATTCAATGTAAATAAAGAAACCACACTTTTGGAAAAAAATTCTTACATTGAAAAAAAACCAGAGTCAATTTTTGACTATTCCTTTAACCACCTCAGGGTCGGCCGTTGTAAAAAAACGGCCCGCCGGGAGCTCTCTACATCTGAGCGGGTGTCTTTAGATGTCCGCTCAGCCATGCCTACCTGCGCGCACCGCAGGGCGCGCGCAAGCGGGAAACACCGGCGATTTAAAAACAGGCACCGATGCCTGTTAACATACAAGCGATCTGCCGGCTGTAGAGCCGGCGGATCGCTTGTATGAGCTGCCGGCCCGTGTCCCCCCTCCCTACGCAGCCCTCCCGTTGTCACGCCGGTCCCAGGACCCGCTGTGCCTGGTGCGAGCCCAGGACCAGCATACGGCCTCTGTCACGGGATCAGAGGGAGCTTGGTACACGATCTCCCTCCGGTCCCCTCTCCGTTGCCAAAATGCGGAAGTGATGTATGTTACATCACTTCCGCATTCTTGTGTCACTCTCCAGCTTCAGACGCTGGAGAGAAGCTGATGAAGCAGACGCCGCGGAGAGGTGAGTAGACTGCAGGGGGGTCGAGCTCACAGACTGTCGGAGGGCTCTCCTTACTGGGGGGGGCAAGTGATAACCTGGGGGGGCAATTGCCCCCCCTTGCCCTCTGTATCGACGCCACTGCTCCTTACTATCCTGTCTTGAACTGTATTGTGATTGTAATGTCTTCCTTATATTGTAAAATGCTGCGCAAACTGTTGGCGCTTGTCACATTATCCGGAAATCCGTGCCAGATTTTCCCTTTGCTCCCTGGTTCTGGGCTGTCAGCCTATGGTGTTTCACAAGGCTGCAGCCAATCTGCACTCCTCCTTCCCTATTTAGGACTTCCTCACTTGTTACTCTTCGTGAGAGCAACAAGTCTTCTTTCTTGTTTCGTCCCCATTATTTCTCTGGCGATCCCTGTGATCCTCTTTCCTTGTGCTTTTGGCGTCCTTGTATCCAGCTGGTATCCCTGTTTGGCATTATCCCCTGCTTCGCTCTTTTTGCACCTGCTTTAGCCTATTCCAGTATCTACCTTTGTATATTGCTTCAGACCTTTAATTGCGTTCACCAGTGTGCTGTGAGTCTCTCTTTTCTGCTTTTATTGCTCAGCTACTTCAGTGTTTTCCCACTTCAGCCATTGGGTGTCTGCTTCCTCCCTTTTATTTGATTTCATGTACTTCAGTCTAACTTTCTCTTGCATACTGTAGTTCTGTCACCTTACCTTCCAGTGTATCTTCCTTGTACTTCTCTGTCACCCCTTTACTTCTGTGCTTCCCTCTTACCCTGTAGCTGTGTTAGATTCTTTCCTACCGCACACCCCTTGTGTGCATTTACCTCATTCACCTGCACTTCGTATACTTCCTTATCTGCACACCCCCTGTGTGCATATATCCCTTTGTCCTTCTTTTTGTACTTTATACCTTTTGTGCTCCTAGTATTCCTCTAGCTACTTACCCTTCCTGTTGGTTACTGTCTACTGAGTCCTGTGCTGGGCGTTTACACCTTTATTTGTGTGCGAGTTACTCTCTCACTCTCTCTCGCTCCTCGTGCGCCGCTGTTTTTATGTTCCTCCTCTTGGTTTCAGGTTTCGTCCCTACCTGTTCCTGTATCCAGTTCCCTGGTGTTTCAACTAGCCCCTTAGTCTGTGTGGGTGCGCCAGAGGGCCGTGACCTGGAAGGTGTCCAACAGCTAATCATCCTCACCATTACAGGCTCTGTGGAAGACCTGGCCCTTCTTAGATTCTGTGCCTCTAGTGCGTCCCCGATAATGCACAGACCATTATTTTCTAGTTTCCCTGTGACCAACATCCCTGATATCACTCTAATCAGTGCCTTCAAATCCACTCCATAGTCCTGAAGCCTATCTCCCCTAGCACCCCGATCCGCAGACCGTGACAGCGCTATATAAATCCTGAATAATAATAATAATGACCCACCTTTTTGTTTATGCATGCTGCACATACTAAAAAAAGGGATTGAGAATAATGAATTGTAAATGATGAAATATTTTATGTGGTAAAACTAAATTTACCTTGAACAAAATAACTGCTGCTCTGTGAAAATCACTAGGACACACATAAATATAAATAAATGTGAAATGTCATGCCATCATCACAAAGAATCCTAATCATTCAGCTTCCTTTAACACAAAAGCATAACATATTTACCAGTTTTGTCAGTTGTTCCATGATAAAAGCATGTCTCTCTAAAAGGGGCCCTTTATAGAACAGGGAAGACTGTCATCTGTGAACGTTTTCATTCATACAGGTCATGGTATATATGTAAAAAAATAAATCAAGGCACCTGGACTTGCTGTATTCTTCATGAAAAATACAGCCCTGATTTTTTTTAAAACATAGGGTAGGCTGTCAAATTGATAGCTTAATCCTGCAGATTACACGGGGAGAATGCGACTTTCCCTGTGTAATCATCCAAGCTCCTTCATAGGTGGGTGCTGCGCCTGTTTATGGAGCAGGTAACTGTCACACTGCCATTTGTTACACAAAAGCGGCCACAACGGAGTCCAGATTATGGTCGGATATATCGCAGAAATATATACCCTTCTCCTTTGTGTAACTTTAAGAATTACCTTTGCAAGGCGCTGTGATCACAGGTCTTTATAGGGTGCAAATAGCTATACAACATCCAACAGCTGTCACTCTAGTTTGAAGTCTTAATAGGGGAATATCTCCATTCAGGAAGCAGTCCACTATATTTTATTTGTACTGGCCCAGGAAATCAATTCCCCCCTACCCCAGTCCTTTAGACTGTAACAATTTTTTACACATCTTTCCATCTTTCATCCTGTACTGGCTTCAGCAGCTGACACCTAAAATCAGGTTTGTACTGGTTGCATAAATGATTGACGATACGCTAATGCCATGGATCAGGGGTGTATTCATCAGAAATATGTCACCCCAGCACGGCTTTCTCCAGTGTACAATGTTGACTGAAATCTGATTAACAGAACTTGCAGTTCTCCAGCTGCCCTCCCCCACTGCACGTCAAAGAGAAAATTAATTTTCTTACTGCTGCTTCAAAAATTATACATTGATTCTTTGGTGTTTGTTCAACATCCTCGTTCAATAAATAAACAATTCCACTAGAAAAATGCGCTCGCTCACAACAGCTTGGCCCAGTGAGTAGAAGAAGAGACAGCGCTCTTCAACATAAAACGCTAATATGGAAAGTATTGAGCAATCAGCAGCAGATGTGAGGCTATAATGTTGATTCAAGGCTAACATTGCAATGAGATGTTCTAAAGAGTGCCACATTGTTATGGGCAATAGCAGCTAAAGTTGTAGTTGATTGTAAACTAGTACTGGAATGACAACCATTCCGTTGATCTACAGTCAGTGAACAGGCATGTCATTATGGTCATTAGCAGTTGATCAGCAGCTCAGTCTTTAAGATTTATTCTGCTGTCCAGACATCATTTTTTTTTTAGCTAAGAATAATATGTTCTCATTATCTTTTTCCTATTTATGTGCCTTGTTAGGCAGAACTCAGGTAGAGCAGTAGCTTCACTGATTTATGAACTGATGAATGAGTGGCATGCTTCTACGTTCTGCATGTGATAACATTGCTAACAGAGCAGAAAATGGAATAAAAAATAGCTATCTAAGAACCGAAAGGTAGACAAAAAATGAAACAAGCTATTTCTATGAAAACCTTTAGGATAAATGTATGGTAGCTGCTTCTATTTTAAAGGTGCAGGCTGCAGAGCTGACATCATCATCCTTGTTTCCCTACCTAGGACCTTGAATACGATTGTGCTCTCATTAAAGTGACACTAAACTCGGGATTTAAATCTTAAAAATACATTCAAGTACCATAAGTATTAATAAAAATGTTGTTTATTTGTGTATCACTCAGCCGTAGATCCTCAAATATCAACCTGAGAAAAAAAAAAAAAGGGAACAGTTTAAAAAAACTGACAGAAAAGGAAAAAGAGTTTCTAAATACTAAAAAAGGGTCTAAAAAGGAAGGAAGGAAGGGAGACAACAAGTATTCAAAAAATCAAGCACTCAATATATCCCAAACAGTTCAAATCCAATTTTTTAACGCCACTTAGCTTGCAGGCACTTTGTTCCCCAAGCCCTGTGTGAGCTTGGAGCAGTGGCTACTTTACAAAACAACAGGGACCATGAAAAACAAAAGTAGCCACCCTCTAGAAGGAAGGACAGTGTCAGCATGAATTCAGAGATGACTTGAGAATCTACAGCTGAGTGATACACAAATAAACTAAAAGGGTAATTCACAAAGCTGCCGAAGGATCCAACTGCCGAGCCGGCCTTTTACCCTGCGAATGACAGCTGGGCAGAGCCAGCCGTGATCTCACGGCTGGCTCTGCCCAGTTGTAATGACAGATCAGTTTCCCCAAATGACCTGGGGACCCTGAACTGTCATTAAACAATAACAACTGGGTGGAGCCGAAGACTCTAGCAGGTGCCGGCCAACAGTTAGGCAGAGCTGTCACTGCTAGATCCGCCTAATTGTTTTTGTTTTATTATTGTTTTTTTCTTTTTTCAAATCTCTATTTTTAAATTTGACTATTTATTTAAATTTTTTCGAATTTCTTTCCCAACTGTGTTCATTGATTTTCTATTCTGCTCGGTACCATAGAGGTACCGAGCAGAATTGCCGAGCCTATTCACTCACTGCCGTTAGGCCCCTATGTTAATAGGGGTGAATGACAGTGAGTGAGCTGCCGGAGCTTCAGATTAGCCGATCCAAATGTTGGATCGGCTGAGTCGAAGTTCTTCTGCACTTTGGCTCAGCCGAAAATGCAGAGCATGTTCGGCTGACCGAAGTGCAGCTGAAGGCAGCCGATGTATGGTGCTGAAATCATCCGTACTGAGCTGGAGTGAATAGACGAACTTAGTTAGGCTCTGTTCACTTAGGCTCGATTATTCACTCGGCTGCCTTTGGCAGCTTTGTGAATAACCCCCTACATTTTTGTTAATACTTAAGGTACTTGAATGTATTTTTAAGACTTAACTCCCAAGTTTAGTGTCACTTTAAGAATTTTTAAGAGTTATTTCCACACAACCACCAACCCGATTTTGCTTACATGACAAATCTGATGCTGCTTGGTGGCTGAAGAGAATTAACTACAGTTCTTAAGAACATGTAAATACATAAGGGGTTTAAAGCCCAACTCATAGCTAAACTTCAAATTTCTTATAAATGTTCCCCCAGAGCTTTGGCTACAATACTTACCTTTACTCTGGAGATATCCCCTTCAGTATTTTTTATTGGCTCAGCAACAGCCTGTAAGACTCAGGACTCTACTGTGAATGCAGGATGTCATGACCCTGCCCACTTTGGGAGTTTCACCATGGTGTCCTTCATTCACAGTGTAGTGGTGCTTACATGTCAGTCCTGTTCTATGTATCGGTAGCCACCTAGCCAGGAAGAAAAGGTGAAGATGAAGAGGACCCTTCAGCACTTACTACTGACTACCAATGTAAGGGGCACTTTCTCACTGACAACCAATGTAAGAAGGCATTTTCCACTTATCACCAGTGTAAAGGGGACCACCATATAAAGGAGCACTTACCACCAAAGTAAGGGAACACTTGCCACTGACCACCAATATAAGGTGGGTTCCTCTCTGCTGTCCACATATGTGTGGAGGCACTTACCACCAATGTAAGAGGAGGCCCTTCTCCCCTAACCCCCAATGTGCGGAGCACTGTTGCAGTGCATTACCACACAGGTTAACGTGCAATGTTTTTGCATTTTAACGTGCCTTCAGGTAGCGCATTCATTTTAAATGGGCTGGCAACACATGGCAGTGGACACAAAATGTCTCTGAACCTTTTTTTAATGCAGGACACCACAATGCATGTCATTTCAGTTGAGGTACATTGCAGCACAGGGATTGTGGAACGTACTGCAGTGGTGTATTGAGTTCCCATTCTAAATGAATGGAACTGCAAAATAGTGCACAAAGTGCTGTGTGTTACCACGTGTTTGAGGTAAGGCACAATAAAGTGCTTATTTTGTCTTGCATTGGTGCAATGCAAATGTCTGAAGTGGCCATTTAAGTTTATTAAAATGGGTTGTGAGATGACCTCGTTTAGGTTTGCGTTAGGGCCTGTAGTGTTTAGTTTTGTAAGCCACCATGGACAAATGTGCTAACGTTTTCAAACTAAATTGCTTACAGAAAATGTTCAATTAATATACAGGTCTGTGTTCTGGCAGTTACTGCTTAAATTAAGCGTGTATTGGTTTTCCTGGTTGGCACTTACATCTCTCTAGCTGACTTCTCATCAATGAACCTAAACAAGGTTTGACATAAGCATTGACCCAATAAAACCTTGCAAGAACAGTAATGAAAGTTGTTTGAAGCTTTGAGACCTCAGAGTGACATTAGGATTTTACAGAAATGATGTTGAGAAATAGCAGTGCACAGGGGCACATTCCAAAAGCAATTTGTGCTCAAAAATAGATTATTAAACTTGGTATTTCTTTGAATGTGTGCCCTCAGTCTCTGAACAGCAACTCCTAGAATATTAGGGCCTCTTTACATGTTCTGAATCCAGAACCTAATCGAGCACTTCCAAGTGAAAATCTACCAGCTTTCCTTATAAGACTGGAAACAAAGAGTCTTATATTTTTACATAGGATGAAGGACAATAATAAAATAGATGGGGAAGAAGATAATGATAATAAGCCAGTGATAGTATTAGTAATATGTACCCAGCTAATAAATATTTATTTGAATTTTTTCTATACTTCTTTATTACATATGTAAGCCTCATATATAATATTCTGTGTTACCAATATTGTCTGAAAAGTTTATATATGTATCACGTACCTGGTAGAGAACCGAGTAGTGAGGAGGCCTCTTTTGCAACTCTTGTCACGCACCCCTGAGAGTGGTGACAGGGAGTGAGAGGCCAGAGGGAGCAGGGCACTGTGCCTGGGTGAGTCCGAAGCTGGTCTCCAAGGAAGCAGGTGTAGATGCAGCTGGGAAGACCACCAGGAACTGGAGCAGGACGAGGTCATGCAGGCCAGGGTCAATGCCGATCGGGTAGCGAAGTACAAGGTGGCAGGCAGAAGAGTAATCGAGGAGCAAGCAGAGGTCAAGGGTGACAGCAGTCAGGCGTAGTCAAGGAGATCCGGGTCAGGCAGCAGAATACTGGAACAGACAGAGGCACAGGAACACACACACAGGAGCTGAAAGACCATCCAGCAATGATCCATAGGACTGGCAAGTTTAAATAGGGCCATCAATCCAGAGAAGCTGCATCACTTCCTGCGCGCCACGTTAGCATGGTTCCCTGTGCACGTATGTTGAGCGCACATGCGCAATAGCAATGTGCAGAAGCATCCGCGCGGCCAGGTAAAGTCTTATAATATGTGTATATCTGTGCAGCTAAAATTCTATAAAAACGATTTGTGCCAAATGCAGCACCTAGGAGCGTTATCACTCTAGAACAGATCTACAAAATACCTCTTCCTCTCCTCTTCTCCATAATATAAGTGGTAGAGGTTGTACAGAGCATATGTTTAAACCACGGAATGTGTATTCTTCTTGAGTTGCAGAAGATACTTTGAGAAAGACAATGCTTGACTAGAATAAATTAGAGAAGTTTAATTTAAAAAAAAATGATGCAGTGCAGGGAATGTTGGAAGGAGCCAGGAGGCTTTTATAGTTCCCGGAAAAGTAAAACCATCTCTACTTTCTCTTGACTGCTGGTCTGTAGAGGTGAGAAGTAGATATGCATGTTAAGTAGACCCAATGCTGTCTCCAATACCACATTCTCGCTCAAATTTTCATTAAAATAATCACATGATGCAAGGAGTGGAGCTTGTAATAAAAGTGCCATCTTTTACGTGTGCCTAGGATAGCATGATATACACACAGTCCCTTAGGTACATAATTTCATTTTAATGTTTTAATAGTACTCATACACTCAAAGGTGGAGATGTTGATATACCATTCTCCAAAGTTCATTGCTGCAATAAGTGTTTCATAAGCAGTGGTGAAAGTGAGCTTCTGGTCATTACAGAGCATTTGTGCAAAAGTGGCTTATAGTAGGCTATTCCATTCAGGAACCTCAAACTAGGTCTACTTTTCAGAAACCATTTAACCTATCAGTATGCTTCTGGTTTGTGGAAACCCACAAAAGTACTGTATATAGATAACATAACAAGTGTATTCTGTCATTTGTAGGGTGCATCGTTAAACATCCCTCAGTTGTAACCAGAAGTCCTCATCAAAAGGTTCAGAGGTCAGTCTTAGTCACTCTCCTGAGCCAGCAAGTGCCACACCAATCCCCATTGCTGGCTCTCAGAATCTGGGTCTCTGCATAGGCAGCACAGGGCATAGCAGTTTGTCAGTAGCAGCCACAGCTCTCTCCTTCATCAGCTGGATGAGGCAACACAGGTCTTGGTGCTTACTGTTTCCCCTCTCTGGGTCCTGCAGCATCACAACAGCAGAAAGCGTGGGCAGCTGGTCTCTCTGCAGCAACTCAGTCCACACAGGCAAAGGATGCAGGCTGCAGCCTTTTGCCTGGATTCACAGTAACCCTCTCTCAAGCAACAGCTAGCCAGGAATCCTCTCCAGCTCCACTGCTCAGGCTACAGCACACTCTTCAACCTTTGCCTACAACCTCTCTCTCTCCTTATGTGACCTCCCAGCATAGCCTCTAACCACCAGTCCTCTCCTCTCCAAGCACTTTGGGGGTTGTAGTTAGACTTGTGCGCCGTCAAAAAATTTGTTCCGTTTCGTTTTGTTCCGTTTTGGAATATCCGTTATTTCATATTTCGTAATTCGTATCCGAAACTCAATTCGGATTCTTACGAAATACGAATTTTCGTTAGTTTCGGCACATTTTCGTAACTTTACGAACATTCGTTATGATGAAGTTAAAAAGCAAAAATACCTTTGTAAATATTGGAGTCGATGTGGTAGTTGTTTTTTTATCCGAAATACGTCAACGGAATTTCGTATTTCCTGCCTGTATTGTAATGCAACTCTCAGCAGCAGAAGAGAAAACCTCTGATTGGTCAACCAAAACGAAATACGAATTCCGTTAACGGATTCCGTATCCGAATTTCGTATTTAAAAAAAAAATACCATCAACTCCAATATAAATGTACTTTGCTTTTTAACTTCAATATATAACGTAACGGAACGAAAATACGTCAACGGAATTTCGTATTTCCTGCCTGTGTATTGTAATGCAACCCTCAGCAGCAGCGGATCCGTATTTCGGATTAAAAAAAAATTCTTGTCATGTTGTTCAACCTCATTTACAGCGGTAATATTAGTTCCTGTTTCAAAGAAATTCGGATACGAAATTCGTTAACGGAATTTCGTATTTCGGATATAATTCGGAAACTGCAATTCGGATTTCGGATGCTTCCGAATTTACAAATTTCAGGAAAATTCGTACGAATTTCGATTCGTAACGAAACGAATCGCACATGTCTAGTTGTAGTTCGATTTGCCCTTATCTACACTGCTGTCCCTGTGTCCGCTACATTCCCCATGAGTCTTTAAAGTGACATTAAAATCAAATATTTTTTCCTCCCCCCCATGCTGATTTAAGGACTTACCTTAAATGATGCCTCTTAATCCGATCATCTTCTTATTTCCAGTGCCGGTCTCTGATGCAGCGCTGACTGCTGTGTCTTTTGTGTCCCATGGAGTCTGTGTGGGTGCGCGCTGCCGGGCTGCCTGCATTGACTTACCTTGTGCCTCTCCTCTTCTCCCGGCTGAAGAGCTCTACTACGCATGCGCCCACCCCATGATCCTTTGCGGCCGCCTGAGAATGTTCACAACTTCGGACGGGAGCACATGGCGGAGACACAGGTAAGTTTTGCCCTTTTTAGTAACTTTTTTAATGTTTTTGCATACAGTATATCTACTACTTGCTAGCAGTAAATACAGTATATGCAAAAAATGTGAGGGTTTAATTGTACTTTAAGGCTTTCCAGCCCCTTTCTCTTCTTGAATATGGTGGATGGGGCTCGTACACATGCTGCTTCACATCCAATCTGAGTCCTCCTGACACTCTGTATCTCTTGGCTGCCTGCCCTATCCAGAAGCAGGAGAAAAAGACAGTGAAAAGCTGTACAGCCTTTCCTTCTTCCATGTAGCTGCTTACCCCTTAAAGGGCTGCCGACCTTGCTACAAAAGTATTTTTTTTCTTCTTTACAGGAAAGTTTTATTTTTTGTGTTTTAGTTAGGTGACAGGAACATTTTATTAAAGTAGCTTATAGTGCTAGAATAATGAAATTATATTGCACAAGGTAGATTGAAGAGATAGACTGTTGAGCATTGTTTACAATGTAATACACATTTACAAGGACATGGGGACCTGTCTCTTTCCTATTTCCTAAACTACCAGGAGGTTTCCAGGTCTGTCTATACCTGTAGTGATATCCTGTAGCTTTATTCATATGTGGAGTAAAACACAAACAAAGGTCAACCTTTGGCTGTGATAACATCCTCAGTTGAAAAAAATATATATAACACACAATAATCCATGTACTGAAAAGCGTGTTTTTTTTTGTTTTGTTTTTTACATGTATTGAATTACTGTAATGTCATTATAAATTCTAATTTCAGGACATGTAATATTGTCAACATACATAAAACAATAAACACTGGTTTTTAACAAGTTAGAGGCTTGCACTGATTATTTGTAATAAGCCTATGTTCCACAGAGTAGATTGTTCCATGCTAGGAAGCTTGACCTCCCTCTACAACTGTGGTTGATGGCAATGTAGATAATGACCCCTACAATGTTCAGCGGGAAAGAACTGGAGTGTATAAAAGCATCTGTGGCACACTGACAGAATTTATGATTCTCTGCATGTTTCTCCTTTGCTAAATCCTGCTGTACCTTGAAATGTTTCAATGAAAATGAAGAAAAATTATTTGTCTCTTTATATGTATGGTTATTTTTTTTTACCGTACTAAAGGGTTGTACTTTGTTGCTTTTTTCCTGGGCTTATGGGTTAGCACTTTTGCCTTACAGCACTGTTCAAATCCCAATCAGAACACTATTTGCATAGCGTGTACATGTTTTCCCTATGCTTGCGTGGGTAATTTGGTTTCCTCCCACACTCCAAAGACAAGCTAGGTAATTTGGCCCAAGTATGTTGCTGTATGCAAGTGAGGTAGGGACCATAGACTGTAGGATCATTTAAGGCAGAGACCGATATGAATATACAATATGAAAACTGCCGGCAAATGTAAATACCAGTAATACATCAGTAATGCTTAATATTTGTTTATAGATAGACAGTTGCCTTTCTCAAGGTGATTCAAAATGTTTTTTCAAAAAGATAATTTTTGCCATGCTGGCAAAAAAAAAGCTGGTTGAGCTGCATTAGTGTGAGTATAGCTGGTCTAGTTTAGAGGCTTTGAGAGTCAAAGCAGTCATGGTAACAACTAGTGATGGGCTCGGGCGTGTTCGCAGCTTCACGTGCCAAAACCGCCAGGAAGCTGACAGCGCCGCAGAGCCAATCACAGGTACTAAGACATTATCCCGGTCCGCAGCTGCAGAGATCGGGAAATGTCTCCGTGCCTGTGATTGGCGCTGCGGTGCTGTCAGCTTCCTGGCGGGCTCGGCGCGTGGAGCTGCGAAGACGCCCGAGCCCATCACTAGTAACAACTAGACTGCACAAAGTCTCCATTAAAACTACTTCATATCCTGCTGCTTATCCTCTTATCCTATACTTGCTTGGGTTTGTCTTGGCCATTATCAACAGACCATAAACACACACACACACACACAAACATATGCAACCCCAATTCCCCAAAAATTGGGACACTGTATAAAATCTACAGAAAAAAAGAATGTAATGATTTGCAAATCGCATAAACCCATATTGTATTCACAATAGAAAATAGAAAACATATGAAATGTTTAAACTGAGAAAATGTACCATTTTAAGAAAAAAACAAGGTCATTTTGAAAATTGATTGCAGCAACACGTCTCAAAACAGTTGGGACAGGGCAACAAAAAGCTGGCAAAGTAAGTGGTACTAAAGGTGCCCATGCACTGTACGATTCTCGTACGAGAATCGCGGGAAATCCCACGATCGTACGATAATCGTACAATGTATGGAAGACGTGCGACTGTTTCTACTGTAGGGTCGCACGTCTTCCGTCGAACAAGCAGGCTTGAAAACCCGTAGGGTCGTACGATTCTCGGCGGGTTAATGGCCTGCTTGTTCGACAACTGCCAAATGGGCCGGTGTGCGCACACGCACACTGCGTGTTTCCAGTGATCGGAAGCCCGTGATCCAGTGATCGGGCTTTCGATGATCGCAAGTACGATCTGCCCATCCCAGATGGGCAGATCGTACGAGCTTTTAATAAGCTTACGACCATCGCAAGACAAAAGTCTTGCGATGGTCGTAAGGTGTATGGGCACCTTAACAAGGAAGCTGGAGGAACATCTTGCAACTAATAAGTTTAATTCGCAACAGGTCAGTAACATGATTGTATATAAAAAGAGCATCTTAAGGTGGCCATACACCTTACAACCATTGCATGACGTTTCTTTGTTCGATGGTTGCACGGTGATTACAATTTCGTACGATCTGCCCATCTTGGACAGGCAGATTGTACTTGTGATCATTGCGAGCCCTCCCCGCTGAGGGGAGGGCTTCCGATGATTGCAGTGCTGAGCGGGCAGTGTGCGCTTGCGTTCGTCTCCCGACCACGCCACCAACCCGCTGAAAATCGTACGATTTTCGGCAGGTTTTCAATCGTGCTCGGAAGAGGTATGTCGTGCGACTTTACAGTAGAAGCGGTCGCACGCTGCCCATACACCTGCCGATTATCGTACGATAATCGGCAGGTGAGTCGGAGAGTCAGTGTGTCTCCGAAGAAAAGATAGGCCGAGGTTCACCAATCTGTGAAAAGCTGCGTCTAAAACAATTTCAATTTGAACAATTTCAGAATAATGTTCCTCAACGTAAAATTGCAAAGACTTTAAGTATATCATCATCTACAATACATAATATAATCAAAAGATTCAGAGAATCTGGAAAAATCTCTGTGCACAAGGGACAAGGCTGAAATGCAATATTGGATGCCCATCATCTTGCTCAGACAGGCCTGCATTGGTGCATATGGAATGGGCAGCTTTCCATATGGTCCATACGGTTCAGATGCTTTCCATCTGGAAAGGCACCCTCTATGCTGAAATATTTTATTCACAGTAGAACATAAAAAACATATCAAATGTTTAAACTGAGAAAATGTACCATTTAAAAAAATAATAAGACAATTTTGAAATTGATGGCAGGAACAGGTCTCAAAAAAGTGGGGACAGGGCTATGCTAAAATATATATTCATGTTTAAGAGCAGCATATGCTCCCATCCAGATGACATCTTTTTCAGGGAAGGCCTTGCATATTTCAGCAGGACAATGCTAAACTGCATACCTCATCTATGACAACATCATGGGTTTGTAGTAGAAGAGTCCAGGTGCTTAACTGGCTTGCCTGCAGTGAAGACCTTTCACCAATTAAGTGGCAGATCCAGGGGGGGCAATGGCGCAATTGTCACCCCGCCCCCGCTAAATGAAGCCCCCGGCCGCAGTGCAGTGGCTCCCTCCGCCGTCTCTCTGCCACCTGCAACGCTACAGATGCGGCTCTCTAATCGCGCAGCCGCTCGCTCCTCAAGGGGGTCCTCGGGAGGCCCCAGAGGGACTCTGCTTGATCCAG
>NW_017308245.1:133402-139717 GCF_000935625.1 Nanorana parkeri | reverse complement strand
CACAGGAGAGCCTCCACTACCAGCTCCCGGGAATGGCAGGTGCTGTGTGTGATTAGTACACAGCCCCTGTTCTTCTCTATAGGACTACGTGGCCGTAAGCTGCCCTATGCTCACTCGTCCTGCACATCGATTCCAGTGTGAATGGGCCCTACATATCCCCGGGAACATAAAATGAAACATTTTTTTTTTTAATACTCACCTTATCCCTGGATCCACTGACAAGCACAGCCTTCTGTCTCCCACGCTGTCAGAAGCTGCATATAGAGCGTGCTGGTTACTATTTAAACCAGCGTGCGCTGTGTGCAGCTTCTGAGAAGATGCGCCATTAGCGTTGCGGGAGCTATGCAAAATGCGCAGCCGGCTTCCTCGCAATGCTAATAGCTAATAGCACTTCTGTTATATGTATACAAACTGCTTATGATCTTTGTGATAATAAAGTTATTCGTGGTTAAACATATTCTGCCTCTCTGTCATGTAAAAATCTGGAATCTGGAATGATAAATGTGTCACTGTTTTAAACAAGGTTAGGACTGTATGATACGTTAAATAAAATGTTAACCGTTCTGTAAGCAAAGCTTTATTTTCTGGCAGTGCCTCTCCCGAGAAAGAACTCTGGATCCGCCCCTGCACCAATTGAAGATATTTGGTGCATCTTGAAATGAAAAATTCGACAAAGAAGACCCAGGACTGTTGAGCAGTTAGAATTCTATATCAGGCAAGAATCGGACAATATTCCTCTCCCAAAACTCCTGCAACTGGTCTCGTCATTTCCCAGATGTTTACAGAGTGTTGTTAAAAGAAGAGGGGATGCTACACCGTGGTAAACATGGCCCTGTCCCAACTTTTTTGAGACGTGTTGCTGCCATCAATTTGAAAATTATCTTATTTTTTTTAAATGGTAAATTGTATCAGTTTAAACATTTGATATGTTTTCTATGTTTTACTGTAAAACCTGAAAATACGATAAAGGCCTATCAAACTGGGAGTGTATGGGACAGCCAGATGTTGGTGAGACACAAACATGTTGTTTTGAGGAAAGTAAAAAAAACTGTTTTGTTTCATTATGTTGAAGAAAAGTGAATTGTTATGTGAAGCACATGAATTGTTAACCTTTGAGTACATAAAAACTGTCCTTTTATGTTAAGTCGGCTTCAGGAGGGGCCACTTAGAGCTCACCATTGTGCTAAATTTGCCAAAATGCCACTATATACAGTACATATTATGTTTATTATACAGGATTTATATAGCGCCAACAGTTTGCGCAGTGCTTTACAATATAAGGAAGACATTACAATCACAATACAATTCAAGACAAGATGGCAAGGAGGGCCCTGCCCCTGAGGGCTTACAATCTAAAAGGGAGGGGCAAGTGATACATGAGGAGGTAGCTGTGTGGGGATGATTGTTTGAGAAAGTGATTGTTTGAGAAAGTGATTGTTCATTGGTTAGGTTGAGGTGGGATTGGCTTCCGTGAAGAGATGAGTCTTAAGGGATCGCCTAAAGGCAGTCAGTGTGGGAGATAGATGGACAGGTTGGGGTAGAGAGTTTTATAGGATGGGAGACAGAGGGGGGCTGCAGACACTGAGCGGTTGGTTAGGTGAATGAGTCTAGCAGCTGCATTCATGATAGCCTGTGTAGAGGTAGGCCAATGAGGAGGGAGTTGCAATAGTCAAGACGGGAGATAACAAGTGAGTGGATGAGTAATTTTGCGGTTTCTTTGGTGAGGAAGGGCCGTATTTTGGAGATGTTATGAAGGTGAAGGTGTATATATACATCCCAACAGTAAACCTCTAGGTAACAAGGACCCTCAGCTTTCGGAAAGTTACAGTTACTAAGTCTTTAGTGCCTCCATCTAAATGGGTCTCCATGATATAAGAGGGACTCCCTCTTAGGATTACCTTGTTAGTAGGTACATCACTTACATTCTCACAGATGGAGTGGAGTTCAAGACTTTAGTGCAGTTTAACAATTTATTCCAACTATATAAAAGAAAGGTAGGAAAGCAGGAGGTGGAATACCCAAAACACTTAGAGGCTTCTACAATTCCTTAGCTAGCAGTCACTGAGTGAGTCTAGGCATCTCTTCAACTGGAATGCGGAAGCCACAAAAGAAGAGGCTCTAGTGTTTCTCCATTCCATTGATGTATAAGACAAAACTAGGCCCAAATGGCTTCCAGGCACACAACCTACAGAGGGGCTTTACCCTTCATATCTGCCTTCCGCCATGGGAATGTACAAGAGAACAAGGCCAAACCTTTTTTTTTCTTTTCTCTTTCAGGTCACAGGAGAACATTTAGTAATGTTCTTCTGTGACCCAAACTCAGCATATAATGGGCTACTGCCTGCTATATGTTAACAGTGCAGAGCTGTGCTGCAGCCGGGAAAGATCTGGTTTGTGATCACTCAGCTCTTGATCTATAGATTTTACACCAGCTCTAAGTATTGGGTAGAGTGCATTTTACTTCTCCTTTCATCAAGACACACAACCTCCTCATCAATGACTCTCTCCTAGGACCTATCCCCAAAAAGTCACATCTCCCTATCAAGGGGGTGAGGGAAAAATGACTCTTCCAGAACATTGCTTCCCTGTCTTGTTAAATCTTGGTCCTACCCACTGATGACAAGCTCACAGAACAGACAGTACTCACTGTACCTACCACTATCACAGGACTCCAGAACCTTTTGGATAGAGTAACTAGCAGTTAATGTGATACAGATTATTCCTGAGTACAATGCTCTTCAAGTAAGGTAAAGCAAAACAAAAAACAACAATGTTGTCAGGGAACACATCCCTATACAAGTATGGATGGGAAATAGATGGGTATGTAAAAGATTTCTAAGGACTAAACAAAATTCTTATCTTGTAGTTCCACTCTATTACTGATGATACATTTCACATTTAATAAAGGCACAGTCCATGCATATCTTTCCTCCATATATAGTATATACTGAATTTCCTTTTCCAAAACCAATCCAACAAAATGCATGTGTTATATTACAACATTTTCTAATAAGCAAAATATTACTGCTTCATAATTGTATCCTTTTATCCTAAAATTCTTGTTTCATATTTTGTTTATTGTACTTTTTTCTTGGCTTCTAGAATAATGCTAGATAAATTATAAGCACCCCTGGCACAAGCAAAGAAATTACAGATTACTTTTTGTTCTTAATGTATAATGAAACAGACACTGCTTTAAATGGAATTGGATCAATACATGCAGTAAATTGTGCAGTGGATAAATTAACCGTATTACACTGATGCCATTTTTTATTCCTTGTGTTGTTATATGCAAATATTCCCTAGGACATGCTTAGCTGCTGAACCATGACGGAATAGATGAGAATTACTGTCTTTACTCGATTTGCGTTTATTTTTTAAAGCAAACAATTATATGCAATGCACAGCAACCCACCTACAGCAATCAAATGTCAGTTTATGGAAGTCTAATCAGAGAAAGGCGATTTTTGCTATTGTGCTAATTTGTGGTCTTTTCCTATTACAGTATATACATCTGTATTAGTCTGTGTATCTTTATTCTTCTCAACGGTGTGTGGATTTATCAGCCCCCGAGAATATTAATGACCCCCTTTTCTGTAGAGGTAGCTTGTGCATTGTGTGTATTGTCTGCATCCCAGTCCCTGTACCTGTGTGTTTTCTATTTCTGATTTCTTCCCTGGCTTTGCCATGGTAAGCCAGGGAACCCATAAGGGTGCTTATAATTTGTCTGTCTGACATTTGCCTTGACCATATGCTTGTATTCTGACTAAATTACACCATCTTGAGCTTTATCTGTTCATGGAATACTCTCTTGCCTGACAATTCAGTACAGCTTTGATAGTCTATCACCTTTCTAGTATTTACCGGTTGACTGTAATTCGGAAGTGCCCCTAGTTGAAATCTTAACCTCCAAAGGCCCCTTTCAAACAGCATTTCGATCAGGTCCACTTGTCAGTTTTGTAGGCAGACCTGATTGGAATCACAATATTGGTTTATGTGGACTTGGACCTTGGGAATCGGGAATTGGGGAATGCACCTTTGATTAATTCTGAGTCTGTCTAAAGGTGCCCATACACCTTACGATTATCGGACTAAACTTTTCGTCCGATGATCGAACCGTCGTACGAATTTCGTACGATGGCCCCATCCTGCCCCGATTATCGCAAGGTTCAATCAGCGGTAGTAAAAAAAAAAAACACCTGGACGACTTGCGGTAATTGACCGTAATTATTTTCGTTAATCGTACGACTTTTTACGGACGGAAACGTCACCAACCATGCGAACATCGTACGATCGACCAAAGTTTTCAAACATGCTTGACCGTCAAAAGTCGTACGATTGTACAGTACTATCGGTCGGGCACTACATTCACACATTACGATTGTCGTACGAAAAGTCGATCGCATACGATTATCGTGCGATAATCGTAAGGTGTATGGGCACCTTTAGTCTGCAAAAAAATGGAACAGAGTTCCATTTTGGCATATCTGATTGGGACATATTGGGCACATGTCTGCTTAGATCCGACTTACCTGGGTCCAGTTAGTTCCATACTGCTCCAATCAGCAGGAGATCTGTTCATGGATCCCTTGCTGAACAGACATCACCTGTGTGAAAGTGCCCTTACAGTGATTCCTGGCTTGGAGTGCAAACTTTTAAGGCTTTGCATATTGGGAAAATCTTTACCTACCACTGACACAAATGATCCTCCTCATTCTGTATCAGTTGTTCAAGCCCTAGTGATCACTAGTTCATAAGCCACCAACCAACAGCTCTCTGCCGCATTTAAAACATTATAATGCTATTGTTATTATTGTTGCCAAATTTATCTGATTAAAATGTTATTGTTGTGGACCACCAAACTACAATGAGCACCTTAGTAAACAAGCCAAAGCTTTAATGATGATAACCATTGGGACACAGGATATTGGTTTAATTTAATATTGCTTATGATAATGTGTGGCATTTCATGCTGTGACTTTCACTGAAATAATGCTATAGCATAAAATTGTAATAACACAGCAATGGCTATTTAATTGTCAGATGGTGATTGCAATGTGTTTTTAATTTCAATGACCTGAAATACTGGCATTTAGTTCACTATGCTGCTCAGAATGGCTCAGATGTGTTAATTTTTTTTTTTTGCTCGAGGTGTTCTCCTAATTCCCAGCGATGAATGTCAGATATTTATATCAGTGCTAATATAATATCCTGTTAAAATGTAAACATTACATTGATGCCAACCCTTGAGCAATCGCCGGGATTGGAAGGTGTTTTTTTTTTCCACTGAACTTACAATCGATTACAGAGATTCCTAGTGGGATAAGGGAACTCAGCCACTCTGACATCTCTGTTTGTAATAAAGACAAGCAGGTGATTCACATCAGGGTTAAACACACCACATAGGCTGCTATGAGTATAGATTTTTTTTTTCTAAGCTGAATGTAAGCATCGCTAAAAGCCACAATAAACAACATGATATATATTGTTGGTAGAGTTAACAATGGTGTGCATTTCTGATCATCTATGTCCAATGAAATAGAGCTCAATTTAGGAGATTTGTGAAAACTCAAGAGTAAATAGGCCTGCTGCTTGTAACCACCAATCATTTTCTAACTTCCACTACAACATGAAATGTGGAACCTTCATTAGTACCAGTTTTATTACCGCCTATGTATAACTGTAGGATCCTGTGCTTAGAAAAAAATATAGACCTCACTGATATAACTCATCTATATTTATTTATAGGCATATTTTTTTTTTTGCCAAGCTCTTTGTGGAGTATTTCTATAACTGACCATTCCTGTAGATTTTTCCTTTAAAAAAAATACCAAATATAAAAAGCTTAATTAATGTAGATTTAATGTGTTTTTGTCCTGGCATATCTGTTTGGTGTAAATGGTACCTATTAAAGCAGCTGGCACATCTTTAGTCTTTACTAGGGATGGTCTGCCGGTTCGATTCGAACATGAGTTGGAACCGAACATCGGCCGTTTGAGCGTTCGCCGAACTTTGTGGGATGTTCGCGGTCTGCTCGACCGCGCAACGTCCCATACTGTAAAGAGCCCTCTAAAGCTCTAAGTGGTTAAAGACTTGCACCACCAGGTGCAAGACTTTGCCCAATCCGGGCTCAGTACTCATTTGGAGCCATGATTGGGTAAAGTCATGATGACTCTCAGATGCCCTTCAAACTACACAATTGGGCGGAGCTACCTCTCACCGCTAGCTCCGCCCCAATTGTTTATGTTTTACCGGCATCTGTCAAAATGTCATTATGTGGCGGCGGGAGTTGGCGGGAAGGGGACGGGTCGGCGG
>NW_017308245.1:132611-133252 GCF_000935625.1 Nanorana parkeri | reverse complement strand
TATTTGAAGGAATTTTTCATTTTTATTCTTACCCTTTAAGTGATGTTAAAATCACTGCTCCTTTAAAAACTGTATTTTTTTAGTTTTGTTTTTTTCCATTGATTCATGTCCCCTAAGGCAGTACCCAGACCCCCATACACCTTTTATGGACAATAACTTGCATATAAGCCCTTTTAAAGGGGACAATCATTTTCGAAAGTTTGACCCCCGTTCACTTACATTAGGTTTGAGTTCGTATTCGAACTTTTTGGCCGTTCGAATACGAACCGAACGCAGGGGTGTTCGGCCCATCACTAGTCTTTACTAGATCTACAGCCATCCATAGAGTACATTATGTCCAAGCTATATCTTCATATAATGATATGTGTTCTTTACTTAACAAATTGAAGTAAACTTGCCATAAACCTGGGCAAATCCAAACTGAGCACATAATGAAGAAATGCATACTTAGTTTACATGAAACTGCATGTTAAAATGATTAATAGATCTAGAAATATAGGCAACTAAAGTTATATGCAGATATCAGTTTTTCCTGTAAAAGTGAGCTTGGCACCACCTCTTGTTACTTTCTTTTTTTTTTTTTTTATTCCAAGCCGCCAAAGTACAAACTCTGTAATAACAATGCACCCACAGTGTTAAAA